>NC_065524.1:37822320-37985734 GCF_006386435.1 Epinephelus moara | reverse complement strand
GAAGTATGTGGAAACTTAATTTTTTTTCTTAATATGATTTTCTAAGGTGTCTACTCACATATCATTGATATATAAAACATGTATAGTCTTTAGAAATGTATTTTTAAGTGAAAAATGACAAGCATACACTTTGGCAACTATTGTTGCCGGTGGGCTTAAATGGGTTAAATCTTCCACTTGGTACTGAGTGCCCTCGTTTGCGAGATAACCCTTGATGAGGGAAGTCACAAATATTAGGGTCGAGATCTTTCCCTAAGAAATGAGACACCACTTTATGCACAAGAGGATCGAACTGCAGACCTCCAGCGTGAAGCCGCTTCCGGTGCAGGCTCCCGTCTCAAGCCTACCTCCAGTGTGAGGCCGTTTGGGACAGGAAGTGCGCACAAGAAACTTGAAAATAAAAGAAACTTCAAAATAAAATCACGTAATCGATTTTGGAAGAGGCAACTTCATCATGGATTTATATTTAATTAATCAACATTGTAACGTGAAAACCATTAGTTTCTTAAATGTAGAACACTTTTGATGTTGTCTATCCTTTATTTGTGGAAATTCCAAAATAACCTTTAACCTGCTGCATCTAGTTATAAACTTTTAACCTAAGAAAAACCTAACCTTTAACCTATGAAAGACATGTCTTCGGTCAACCTGGAGTCCCTCTGAAGAGGAGTAGTTACATGAAAACATCAATCAACATGCTAACACTATGTACATTTGTTCAGAGCCTTAACAGCTCATGTATAACATTTATTTAAGGTAAATGCCTTATTTTTTTTATTTCTATTGAATTAAATGATTCCACTCAGGTCTTCAATGATGTACTTTACACCAGAAGATCTTAAGAAGATTGAGGCCAATCAGATTTTCAACTATGCTTAAATATAAAAATGTCAGCATTTAGGGAGGAGAGGAATAGATAAAACTGTAGTCATTTTCTTGAAATGCACTAACTCACCTGTGATCTTCATGGTATAATTAAAGGAAATTATTATGGCAGGCCTAAAAGCAATTAGGAAAACAGATAAAAGTACACCTTTTCACTCTGTTCTATTCAGCCTTTTATTGAACATCATACAATATCGATATATTGCCCATCCTTATTATCCTACTCCATTTCACATTCAGTGTAGGTCATGTATCCTCTCTTGTCATTGACCTCTTCGCAAAAGTTCCACGTCTTCAATTTTGTGGAATTTGAAACGGTCCAGGATTTCTTCTGTCTCCTGGTCATCGAGATGGCAATGTTCGTTTTCATCCCAAAGCCTTCTGTACTGCCTCACAACCTCTGCCAGTTCTTCCTCTCCCATAGTGAGGACACAGGGAAACTCCACCTTTCAATACACAAAAGTAAATTATACAAAACAATACAGTACGATACAATACTACAATAATGTTTGCAGTTTAACTTGATTGGATACTGCATATGTTTTTTTATGGAAGGCAATTAAGATAAGTGTTAAATTTTTATAGTAAGGTTTGTGGTTTGACTATATCTGTGCTTTTAATTATTTTTACATGCAATATTGCCTTTGCTATTGTGGGATAAAATGGAGTGGTGCATCTACATAACACAAAAAAAGTAATGTTAAGTTCAATGTATATTTTTATTTCAGTTGGTAAAAGTGTAGACCATGTGAAGTGAATTATTAAACAGCTTCGGACTAATTGTGATGTTAGATACTGTAACTATGTGACATAACTTTGGAGAGAGTGAAAAGTGACGTCTCAGTAACACCGCGGCACAAACGCGCCTTGTAAAACGTAATGCCTCGTTTATGACAGATAACACTACACAAATACAAACATCGTAACACCTATATGATAACCAATCGATCCACTGTTTGATTTATCAACGGCTTCATTAGATATAATGCACAGGACCAGGAGGAGGGTCAGCAAAACAGCGGAGAAGTGACCGGACTTGCAGATACGCTAAATGATGCAATTTAGCCTATAAATCGATAAAAGTCGTATTTTGATCAACGTTAGGTTATGTCTCAAATAAATTAAGAAATAAACCCCTTTGCGTCGGGTTTCCATTCATCCTGGCAGGGTTTATTTCTCCACAACAACCTCCTCACTCAACATTATCCCTTACTTAACACAGCTCACCAACATACTGGTATGTAATGTATGTAATGTATTTTCTGGACTTACCGTCACAACTGTAGGTCGTCCATGTGTTTTACACAGGTTTCACAAAATGTCGGAGTCTCCTTCTTCTTCTTCTTCTTCTTCTTCTTCTTCTGTTAAAATCCCGGAGTCCCTCAGGAGGCGTAAAAAAAGTTTGTTATTTCCGGGCCTCACACTGGAGGTAGGCTTGAGACTGGAGCCTGCACTGGAAGCGGCTTCACGCTGGAGGTCTGCAGTTAGACCCCCCTCACTTTATGCAAATCGGCGTGGCCGATGTGCAGGCATACGTCACGCGTAGTAGCGACGCAAGATAATCAGAATCAGAATCAGAAATACTTTATTCATCCCTGAGGGGAAATTATTTATGTTACACTGTTTTATGTTATACTGGTAGTCATTCAGGTTTGAAAATGCCGGCTGCAGCGCTTGTGTTGTGGCGTGTGCTATGTTTATTCTTCTCCATCTGATGAATCAACGGAGAAAAAATGCTGAAAACAGAAGG
This sequence comes from Epinephelus moara, assembly GCF_006386435.1. NCBI lineage: Eukaryota > Metazoa > Chordata > Actinopteri > Perciformes > Serranidae > Epinephelus > Epinephelus moara. Next base: position 37,983,099 of record NC_065524.1, on the reverse strand, counting down.
TGCCTACGACGTCTTCTAGTTCTGATCGATTTTGTTCGAGTAAGTTGATTTGTTTAAATATTTTGATGCTGGGTTCAACTGAGTTGCTGATGAGTTTACGCTAGTCCAACCATCTGTTGTTTGTATAGCCTACATTCCGATCATACAGTAACAAATTGTTTGCCAAAACTTGCCGAAGGTGTTCTGGGAAATTTCATCTTCCACTTCGTTGAAAGTGTGGGTCGGGGCTCCCGTGGAATCTAGGGCGGGTTTTTAGTGTTGGAAACCACTTCCACTACCTCAACTCTGTTTCGGGACACCACTAGCCTAAACGTGAACACGCACAACCAAGTGCAAGTGGGTATTTCTAGGGTAAGTTTGGGTATTAGGACAGGCCCTATAGCTTGACGTGCACCTCTCCAGAAATGTAATTACACGTCACCGTGACGCAAACACCCTGTATATTTTTGTAAGCTGAAAAACATTTCCCTCAGTGGAAACAAAGATTTTACTTACTTTTTTTTAACTAATAAGAAAACTGTTTAGACAATAAAGTCCCCACAAAAAAGTACTTTAAGTCCCATGTGTAAATGATCCTGGCTTCATATGAGTAGAGAAAAGCTTCGTGAACTGCTCGGCTAATTTATGCACTGTAAAATGTTACAGGCTCATGCTGATAGTGTTAGCATGTTATATTTGTTGGAAAAAAGTGGCTAGTAGAAGACAGATGTTTATTCGGTAAACCTTGTGAGTTGTAAGGCCTCATTTACACCGCAAGCGATGCGTTCGCGTAGCGCTTGCAAACGGTCGCTGTTTACTCGCGTTTTCATTTTGGCAAGCATGTTAACAGGTTAGAGCCTTCACACTGCATCCGTTCTATGCTAGTGACCATATTTTGATTTCCAAAAAAGAGGACACTCGACCCGGCCACGAGATAGCCTACTTAAATGATACTCGCAGTTTACTCAAAGATGCCTTATAATTTTAATATATTTAAAATTTATATGTATGGATAGAAAATTCAGTTATATTACAAATAATGTCTCTCAAAGACAGAAATTCAGATAGGCCCCTATAGATAGGACACACACACACACACTAGAGTGTGGCTACCCGATCCGAGCCCGACGGGTCCCTACGGTAGCCTACCCGACGGGTCGGGCCGGGTTCGGTCAAAAATGTATAAATTGTATTCGGGCTCGGGTCGGATTCGGTCAGCTTCCAGTGAAAATGTAGTGTAAAAATAAATAAAATCCTATTGTCTGTCCTGTTTATTGCTTGGGCACTGTTATTTACGTGACAACACCTGAACAGAACACACACAGACACACATTGGCTGTTTGTTTCTCCCTCTCCCCTCGCTGGAAGCCTCGGACCTCCCGCCGCCCACTCCTGTCTCAAACATGGAGGTCTCCCTCTCCGCGGAGCACCCACGGCGCATGCCCGGCCTGTTAAATAGAAAAATAGGAAAACTGGACATTATCATCAATTTATAAACACCCCCCAGACGCCCCGGACAGGACGTGAAAAGTGGACATGTCCGGGCAAAAGAGGACGTTTGGTCAGCCAATTCTATGCGCTGCTCGAGTTGCGCTGCTTTTGCGAGCAAGCTCGAAAATATAAGAGACGCCGTTTTTGTGCAATTCGTGAGCGAATGGTCACGGTATTCAACAAAAAATACGAGTTTGCATGTGTTGTGACCTCTCTCGGCCACTGTAGACATCTCCCCCTTGACCAAGCGAGACCTGACAGGCACATGTTTCATGTACTTACCCATTTGCAGTGCTAAATATTAATTCTACAAGTGTTGGAATAATCACTGGCGCGCAAACCTGTCCACCCTGGGCTTTGAGTCCAAACTCACTTCTTCTTCTTTGGGGTTTATTGGAGATTTGCAAACACGGTGCACTACCGCCACCAGCTGTTTGGGTGTGGTTTGTATTTTGAAAGGAGAGCAGTGGCCGTTGGGCGATGCGTCTGTTCGGTTTTGGTGTGAATACTGTGGTGTGTGCTGCCGCAAGGCTTATGGACCGCTTCGTGAGCGCTACGCGAACGCATCGCTTGTAGTGTAAATGAGGCCTAATGGAGCCGAATTTTGTAACATTTACTTAGTTAAACTTCTCTACTCACTAGGCTAATTTATACAATGCAAAAGGTCATAGGCTTATGCTAATAATGTTAGCATGTTGTATTTGTGGACAGAATGTGTCCAACTAAACACAACTGTTTCCTCTGTGAACCTTGCAAGTTATAACAGAGCCAAATATTGTAATGTTACCTTTATTAAATGTGGCTGTGGTTCCTGGCTTCATAGAGGAAAACTCAGCTAGCCACTAGGCTAATTTAACGTAAACGTCATGGGCCTATGCTAACCTGTGAACCTTGTGTATTATAATGGAGCCAAATCCCTTACGTGTGTGTAATACTGTCACTATTAAGACGCGTTTTCGGTGTGTTTTGAATCACAGAAACTCAGCAGAATGGCACAGAAACCCCACCTCCAACTAGCATTTTGGAGGTGTGAGTGCAGAGCAACGGATACACCGATGCCCAAGTGGAAATGCTCACAACAGAATGTCACGTGCCACAGTGCAGGTTCTGCATAGAGCTGACATACGATTATATAAATATAAGTTTGGGGGTTGAAGCGCTCTGTGGTCGCAGGGTTGAACGTGATCCATCTTCTTTGTTGCATGATCGTCCTTATCGTTCACTTTTAGCAGTAGCAGAGGTTTAGTCTTCTTGGCCATTAATATTAGCCTCCCTCGCCAGGTGGGGAAAATGTGGCGGGGAAACTGAACAATTACCATTTAAGTACCTTTGAGCAAGGCAACGCTCCAGTGCAGTTGCTCAGTGGCCAGAAGGAGAAGGCTGTGGTTGCACTGGGAAGCCCAGAGGGCAGGGGACTGAAACTCGACCCGCTGCCTGGAAAATAAGCTTCTAGCAGAAAAGAAAAGGCATAAATATGCTATAAACTAAGTGTTGATTAAGCAGCTGTGTGAACAGAACCAGGGAATGACAGAAGTAACATGTAGCAGCTCTGACGGACATTAACAGGGAGAGGATCACAGTGTCTGCCTTTACTCTCTCATCTGCTTTATCGCTCCCTCACACACACACACACACATGCAGGCATGCTTCACTCAGTCATCAGTGAGGGATAAGATAATGACAGGTGATGGACAAAGAGAGGAGTCCCGCTGAGAGAGGACATGCAGGAAAAACACAGGAGTGTGTGAGAGAGTGAGTGTGTGTACTGGTTGGGCCTGTGCTCAGCGGGGGGTTACAGCTAAAGAAAACAGAAGTGGTTTTCACACATTAGCAGGCGACCAACAACACACACACACACACGGGGAACGCAGGAGGCTTTCACACGTTAACCAGCCTTGTGGAAAATCTGACCAAAACTTGATTTAAAGGGACATTCTGCCACGGAAAAAAAGCAAAAAGAGGCACAGAGAAAAGGGCACTGCCAGGAGAAACATTCAGTAAAATATTGCTATTTCTTTCCCGAAACAGATCCAAATAAATTCAACCACAGCCGTAAAAATACATTGTGGGGCTGTTGTTCTAATTTATCTGTGCAACAATACCAACATAAATCTGTGTGGGACTAAATCGGCCTAAACGCGGTGATGCATGACCGCCTGTGTGTGTGTTTACATGTGGACAATTGATTAAATCTTTAATTACCTGTGCCGTTTTTTTAAGGAGATCTAAAGCTTCAACACAAACAAAATGGTGTCCCCCCCCCACTGGAAACCAAAACACACCTTTCACCCTTGAATTGATTGACTGAGGGGCTGATATGAGACCTGTGGGGTGTGTGACAGCTGAGGGGCAGGTCTGCTGGGTTTCAAAGCTGGCTCACGAGCGTTGGCGACGGCTGCAACGTTTGAATTTAGCTTGTTGTTATTTATTGATGAAGGCAAAATGTGTGTGTGAGAGTGTTGAGGTCTTAGCATGAAGCTCTTTGTCTCTGGGCTATTTGTGATGGTGGGATTCATAAATACTGACTTGCACTTATCCGAAGTGATTTACAGTGTCAGCTGAATGCTTGAAGAGAAAATTTGCTTACCATAAGCTGAAGCAGAGCACATTCTTAGTAAGCATTGTTTTGGCTTGAACAGTGTGCTGCAGTGATGCCCCCAAAAGCTGTTTTGACACCACAGGACAGTGACATAGCATTGTGCAAAATCAGAAGTTATGTTTCCATTAAAACACTGCCTATATTTTAAAGTTGAGAAATGTCAGCAAATAAAATGTGTTTCCATGATTAATGGAGCAGCAGTGACTCTGATGCATCATGGCATTTCATTGTTGCTTCCCACCTAAGATGGCATTTGTGCTTTTTTTGTTAATTAATTTGTCTCTTGGTGAACCACATGCACCCCGCCGTGTGTTTTTATCTCTGCTATGGTGCTGCAGAGGTGGGGGTTGACATGCAGCAAACCCCCCGTCTGGAATCGAATCAGGCTTTCTGCTGTAGTGGAGGCCTGTAACGATTAGTGGCAGCGTGACATGAATGTTTTGTCTGCTCGAAAAGAAAAAGAGGCAGGTAGCACGACATCAAGGTCCATTCCAAAAAATCTATTTGTCAGCTTTTGTCACATCTTTTCTGTTTGTGACGAGCCAACTTTTCCGCCTCAGTCATGAAAACTTTCTATGGAATATTTTTTGTTTCCGTGTCAGTGTTTTTTTCCATCCATCCATCTATTTTCATCCGCCTAACCCGGGCCAAGTCGCAGGGGCAGCAGACCACACAAATCACCCCAGACGTCCCTCTCCCCTGCGATGCTTTCCAGCTCCTCCTGGGGGACCCTAAGGCGTTCCCAGGCCGGATGAGATATGTAAACCCTCCAGCGTGTTCTGGGTCTGCCCCGGGGCCTCCTACCAGCAGGACGTGCCCAAAACCTGGTTGCCTTCCCCGTCCCTAGAGCCAGTCCACAATGCCAGGGATCAGCATGCATTGGGCCCCACCCCTGCCTGGCGCTCAGCACACGATGCACCAAATCCTGATTCATCACCCATTGGGTAGTGAACCCAGACGGGCCCCATGGCCCAAAGCCCGGCCACCCGCCACTGGTGAGCTCCCCATACCAGGTGAGGTGACCAAAGTCTGAATATTCCGTTTCATCAAGGTCTTCTTGAATCACTCTTAGTCTGGCCCCTCCCCTGGGACCACTTTGCCTTGGGAGACCCTACCAGGGGCTATTAGCCCCGGACAACACAGCTCCCAGGGTCACGGAGACACGCAAACCCCTCCACCACGTTAAGGTGGTGATTCTTGGAGGGGATAGGGTAAGGAGCATGGACATGTGAAGAGAGCTCGGAGTAGAGCAGCTGCTCCTTCGCATCAAAAGGGGTCAGTTGAGGTGGTTCGGGCATCTGATCAGGATCCTCCTAGGCGCCTTCTGTTAGAGGAGTTCTGGGCACATCACATTGGCAGGAGGTCCCGGGGCAGACCCAGAACATGCAGGAGGGATTACATATCTCACCTGGCCTGGGAACGCCTCAGGATCCCCCAGGGGGAGCTGGAAAGCGTCACTGGGAGGAGGGATGTCTGGGGTGCTTTGCTTGGCCTGCGGCCCCTGCATTCTGGCCCCGGATTCTTTCCTGTATCTACATCTCTTGTTTTTCTTTTTCTTTCCGTCTTTTTTTAAAATTTAATTTCTCTTACCATGTTTTCATTGTGCACCAACACACCAAAGCTAATTCACTTTGTATGAAAACCAGTTTGGCAATAAACCAGCTTCTGATCCCAAAATTAGCTTAAATAATGTATAGAAACAGAAAAGAACTGGTATTCACAATGACTTCAAGCCACTGGCAAAAGTTTGTTTCCAAGGACATGCAAAGTATCAGCAGCAATTATCACTGCAGCATGAATTAGGAGCAGGCAACTGTGACTCGATCAATTCGGAAAACATTTACATCTGGTTTGGTAAAATGTGTTTGGATCCCCATTGACTTTCACTAGAAAAATGCCAGTCTCCTGCAGAAAGCTGGTCTCCTTTAAATAAGTTAACCTTTGTCAGAGTAATGGAACAATTGAAGAGAGACTGAAGAGTGCAAACTTAACAGCTTGCATGCCGTTTAAAGAGTGAAATACTTTGGTTCCCCATTGACTGTGACTACCGAATGCAAATAGGCCACGGCTGCCAGTTTGTCAAGCACAACAGCATGAAAACACTTTGGATGTCTTGAAGAAAAGTGTGGTTTTAGTGAGGAAAAAAAAACACCTCATCATGGCTGGGGATCTTTTGCAGGGACTTCTAAAAAAGCCCCCGACCCATTCCTTAACTGCAGCGTGTAGCAGCAAGCCCTGTCAATATTTTCTAATTGGAATGAATTGAGGTAGAAAGTGGTAAAGGGCATGCTGCGTCTGTGTATGTGAGAGGGGGGAGAAAAAGCCAGAGACGGTTAGACTGAGAGAAGGATGGAGGAAGACAGAAAGAGTTGCTATGCACAGAATGACACTTATACTGTGAAATCCAATAGTCAATATTTTGTCAGAAGCCTAATCTCCCATGTCTGGTGAGCGTGTGAGAATGCCATTTTGTATGACGTGGTGTGCTCTGCTCACTGTGTGTGTTTCTGTGTGTGCATTGCCTCTTCTCTCAGTCTCAGATGTCAGCTTTAAGAAAGACGGCGCTGGTTGGGAAATCTTGAGAAACAGTTTTACATTCCTCGAAGAAATGTGATTTCTGCATTCATAACATTGTGTCATTTTGAATAATTTGGCATCCGAAGTGCTCTATGGGGTAAATGCTGAAATTGGTACCATTGTATGGTACTTTGATCTGTGTGTGTGTGTGTGTGTGTGTGTGTGTGTGTGTGTGTGTGTGTGTGTGTTAGGATACGTATGTAAATTATAGGGCTGCTTCCCGCTGTTTGAATCAGAAAGCACTGGCCTAGTTCCCATCACTGTCTAACCAGCCATGACGTGCTATCAGAGATAAGAAGAGGAGAGGAAAGAGAAACAGATAGAGGAGAGATTGAAATCGAAAGGGTGGAGCAAAACAACGGGGGGAGAGCCAGAAACAAGTACACATAGTGTTACACACATGGTGGAGATCCAAAGTGCTGTATAGGTTTGTGTGTGGAACCAAACCCCTGAGCACCCCGCCAGACTTGAACTGAGTGCAGACTTTCTACTCATTCCTGGTTTCCTGTTGGGCTTCAGTTTGTATTGATGAAGGCTCTGTACAACACTTTGACGAGCACTGACAGAACGGTTCTGACAACATGGAGCCTCATAGTTCAGCAGCACAAGTCGCACACTGTCATGTGTATCCTGTATGTCCAAAACGTATTTGCTTGCATACAACACTAAGCTCTGCAGCTTCGTCTCTGATGTCAGCATTTAGTAGTACGTGAGTTCGAATTCTAAACGTGCCATTACACACGGGGCTTGTTTAGTTTGTTTTCATCACATGAGCCAAGCCACACCGCCAAATCAACCCAGTCTCCCTCCGAAGTTGTCAAAATCCAGCACTTGGTCAGATTGCCGTCCTTTCACTTTGGCATGATATGCACCAGGTCACCATTATTGTTTAACACCACCCGGCAGCATCAGGGGCAAACGCTGCGCAACAACAATGAAAGTTAACGAGGTAGAAGTCCAACTAGGGTGAGTGTGAGGGGAGGCGGATGGGTCCAACAACCACGGACTTTCACCCAGGACACAAGTGCTTGCTTCCTGAAAATTGTAAAGCCAAACCCTGTTATTTTTTCCCTAAACCCAAACACGTGCATTAGTTGTCAAAACATAACCACATGCATTTGTTGGTGAAGGGAAAGAAAGTCAATTTGCAGTGTTGAACTGACGCAACACTTTTATTTTGAAAGAGACTGTATCAAACTGTACATTTCCTGTGAAAACAGAAGTGTATTTTGAAAACAGACAATGCATGTAACAGGCTGAAGTTGACGCGGCGTCCCAGAACGTCAACAGCCAACACACCCAGGGTACCTTGGACGTCATATCTTGACTTGAATGTCTTGTGTGAATGTGAATGTCTTAAATCAAAGACATGATTATCAATACCATCAAAAATATGGATGCTGCTCCCTCTATTAAACTGATACGGAGATGCTGTATTGAGGTGATGCAGTGCACAGTATACGCCACCAGAGGTCACTCTCTGCCGTTGCAGAGCAGCCATAATCATTTGTTACAAGTGATTTAGAGTAAAATAAAGTCAGTGTTGAGCAGTAGTGTCGCCACTGACTTTATTAACTTGACTACAGTGGTGGTAACATCACTACTTTCTGAGTCAAAAAGCTTTTAAGTAACAAAGTTGATTAATTGACAGAGTAGCGTGGTAGCTTCCACAAAAGTTACAAGCTCTTTTCTGAGGAAAAGCTCTGAAGTGCAGCCGACTTTTTTGCAAATGAGGTTGGCATTAAAAACATATCTTACAACCTCAATGATAATTTTCTGATTTTAGTGTTCTATATCCTCTACTGTTTACATGTCTTCCTACATTTCTATTTTTGTCTTCCACTTTTTAGTATCTCTATGCTGCCCCTTTGTGCTGCCCCTTTCAGCCGTTTTCATTTGCATCATAAACAAAATGTGTTTACTTCATGTCATAAGCAGCAATTGATTGGCAGTGGTGTCTGTTCGGTCCGGCCACAACTAAAACATCCTCCCTCTTTTTATTTGGCTTCAAAGTCCCGACTCCTCCCCGGCCCCTCATGTTTACTGCATCTCTGCTGCGCCATAACAAGTCGCCTGTCCTTCCCTTTAACTTCTAACTCTCTTTATTATCTAGCAGTGGACACGTTTTAATAAACATGTCAGCCGGTAAATGTCTTTTCTCTCTGGCTCCATCCCTTCCATTCTTCCTCAATTGTATCCACTGAAAGCTGACTTTCTCCCTGCCCTTGCACTGCTGCACACACTGACGTATAAAGAGGAGGCTAATGCACAGAGTTAGGACGCTGATTAAATGAGTCTAGAATGTAGGAGGCGAGCTAATGTTTAGCATTGTCCGGCTGATTAAAGCATAGCAAACAAGTGATTGCTATGCAGCTCTGCTCCTCACTGCTAACTCATACACAAGGCTGCTCTCTGTTCTCCCTCTCCACGGCTCGACATCTCTCGATCTCTCTCTTTAATTCTCTATCTTTGCCTCACTGAATCGCTCAATCTCCCCTTCTCTCTGTGTCACTCTGATTTGCTTTCTCTCTCAATATCCCTAAATAAAGAACGCTTCAGTTCCATCCCCACATCTTCGCTTGTTTTTGCTCAGACCATTTATTTTATTAGGATGGCGTCCAGCTTCACTATAAACTTGAATCAGACTAAACAGATATAGAATATGGATGCATGGACCGGCGGTTGAATGTCTTTCCTCCCCTCCTCCTCCTCGCCATCCCTGCTTCCTGGCTTCATGTCCCTATTTCTCTATCTCCCTGCGTTTCTTGGTCTATCTCCAAATGAAACTCCATCCCTCTCCCATTCTCTGTCCCTCTAAGACGGTCCCAGCTCCTTCAATTTGCCCAGCTCAGTTACCGTGCCGACAGCCCAAATTCAATTATCGCAGACTGTGTGATAATCCCAGGCCACTGATTGGTCACCGCAGCCCTCCATTAAGTGGACACAGCAGAGACAAGGATGCTGGCAGAGAAAGAAAAATGAGTGGAGAGAGGGTTAATACGTATAAATAGTAAGAGTGGAAGAAAAGAAGGGAAGAAAGGAAGGAGGGGAACTTTAGACGTGGGTTAAAAGCATAAAACCAAACATGTGCCCTGCTCTTTTTATCCCCTCAAAGCCCCTGGTATCCTTCAGGCTCAGGCTAAAACAAACAACCTTGCCCTTAAAAGCCCAGTCCATAATCCCTGTGTAATCACTCAGACAGCCTCACCACACATAACCAAAACACGAGAATGAAGACAGATATATCTGTGTTTTTTGTTTAAAGTGAATTGGCTGGATTCCACATCAAAGGTATTTAAATGGAGCTCATGTAAGTGAGTGAGTGGTGGGTGAGGCGGAAGAGCGTGACGGCAATAAAACACAACGATGCTGCTGAGAACTTTATCTTTACGACTGAGGAGCAACAAATTGGTACAAGATTCTTGTTCGTTTCTTTATTGAATGTGTTTATAAACTACAGTTGGAGGGTTTCATCCAAATGCCATATTCAATACTGAATAAAACTTTAACATAAAAGGATCATACTGTTTTCTAGATTTGTTTTTAAAGGGAAGCCCCTCTAAAAGAAAATCCCTAAAATATCTTTTGTGTTATCAGAAAGCCATCAAGCATTTTGTTTCTGTTTCCTCAGTAGTTCCTTTTAGACTGCCTGCTCAAGGCAGGAATAACACGCCGTTATTCCGCTTAGATGTTGTGTGTAAACTGTACGATCGCTGAATGGGGGCAGATTTGTCTTGCCTCTGAGCCGGGAACAGAGGTAGCATCAGCTCCGAAATTATGTCAGTAGGATGGGACCATGTGTGTGTGTGACATTTGACGACGTGTTACACATGCGGCCCACTGCAGGAGATTTGAAAAGCAGCTGTTAGCAGTTAGCGGCTATGTCAAAGAAGACGAACCACTGCCAGGAATGTTTGCAAATTGGGAAAACAACGAGGTCCAGGAGCTCCTCACCCTCCTCTGAAATCAGTCGCCATAACAGAGACGGTAAATGATTGTTGTTGCCATGTTATGGCATTGTTATTTGTTAGAATGCACCACCGACATGTATGTTATGTATGAAAGTCCGGTTTTTGTTGGACCCATCCACCACCTCTCCCACCCACCCTTTAGGGACTTACCAGGTCCTTAAGTTACGATGTTGTCACGCAGCATTTCAGTGTGTTATAAACTGATGCTGGCTGGTGGCGAATCATACTGCTGCAAAAGGACGTCTTTTTTTTTGTTGGTGTCTGATGCAGAAATCACTCCAAGTGGCGGTATCTGACGACTTTGGAATGGGAATAAGTGGCGAAATATTCTTCTCTTTCCTCCCCATCCCTTTTTTAGTTTAGATTGATATTTAACTTGTGTCTCTGTTGTTTTCATGATGTCCCAGTGTCACGTACAGCGTATAATTTTGTGTGTGTGTGTGTGTGTGTGTGTGTGTGTGTGCGCATCCTGTGTGTGGCCCGGCTCACATCGAATCCTCCCTTACTGTTTGGGGTTTGTGGGTCAGCGTGTTCAACAAAAGAATCATCTCTCTCGACTTCAGAGCTGCTGCCTCAGCTGAATGTCGACAACATGAGACTGCAGACTCCGCTGTGGCCACTGGATCCTCTAATGTGCACTGTTTCACTTTCAAATGCTCCTCGTGACATATGTTAATGTAAACACTGTGCATGACCGAGGAAATCAGTTGTGGTTTGAATTTTTTCTCGGTCATTCCAGGACTGAAAATTTGCTGACTAAAGTCATATCACTGTTAACCACAGAGATGTTTTTACACATGGTTTTGGGATTGTATAAAGGCCCCAAAGGCATCCAAAGCATCCCAATGACACTCCAACAAGTCATGTCTGTACTTCATGTTCAGCTCACCCATGACCTGACAGCCCTCAGTTCATATTTTGCAGCACTTTACTCCAGAGCGCATGTTGACAGCTCGCCAGTTAGCAGAGTAAACAAGCACATGTCAAAGCAACAGTGAAGGCAGCATGAAAACTGTACGAGACACATGACTTCACAGCTTCTCACAAACACGTGTCATGACAGGGTGAATACACGTCATGAAATTGATCCTGATGAGATGATTTAAAACAAAATGTTTGACGGATAGAAAATAAGGTCCATGATGAAAATGGTCAGAGGTTAAAGAGGTTTACAGTCATGTGGAATTTATTTGAGAATTAAATTATCTGTCATACCACACACACTTATTATAAAACATGCCAGAATATGAATGCCAAAAATGATCTTTCTCATTAATCATAGATACAAAATGCACAACACCAGAAAATAGCTCACTGTATATTTGCTCACTTGACTGTTTACACTGACAAATAAAGAAATAAATGATGCTTATTCAAATCATAATTTTTCCACCTCAGAAACGTAGTTAAGGTACGACCATTTCTAAATGAATAGGATGCTGAGAAATTGATTTATGCCTTAATTTCAAGCTGAATCGACTACTGTTACACACTTTTTACTGGCCTCCTAAAAAACACCACTGAGAGACATCAGCTCATTCAAAACTCTGCAGCTCGGCTATGAACCAGAACCAAGAGGAGAGAGCACATCAGGCCAGTCTGAGCTGCTCTGCAATGACTTCCTGTTACATTTAAAATTGATTTTAAGCTCCTCCTCCTTGTATACAAAGCCCTACATGGGCTTGCACCAAGCTACATCGCTAACTACCTTGTTAACTATTTGCCTCCGAGAACACTGCGATCATCTGCTGCTGGGTTATTGGAGGTTCCCAGCAACAAGGTCGAAGAAGAAGAGGGTCTGGGATGCAGCTTTTGTCAGTGATGCCCCAAAGCTGCAGAACACAGTACCTTTAGATATCAAAGAAGCCAGGTCACTTTAGCCTTTAACTCGCTCTGATTTCCCTGATACAGGTCTAACAATCTCTGCTTTCACTTCACGCTGCTGCAACTCTTTAAAAATGTTGTCTTCCTTGATTTTATGATTTATTGCTTTACAATTCTATGATTTTATGATGTCATGATATAAGACTTTTTTTATTTATTTCATCTCTGATCTTTTTATCACCCTGTTTAGTTAAAACAATTAAGAATTCCAAAATGTGTACAAGAGATTTGGCAGCTATCTAACAGGGTCACACCAACACAGCTTCATAATGATCCTGCTGGGACACCACACTGACCATTTTTTCATCCTGATCTCACTCCCAATTCGTCAAATACCGACACTTGGTCAGCGACCCGTAGGCGTCAAGCATCAATTAACAGACATAGCCTGTTGCAGCATTATGAGATGCTCAGGGCGGAGGTATTGTTGAAGCTTCGAGCAACTACCATAGTTAAGAGTGAAAAAGTCTGCAAGGGTGGTGGTAGAGGAGGTGGACGTGTCAATCAATCTCCGGACTGTCCAGTGTAAAACCCAAAGTCAATTGAGTTGTTTTAATGCTGACACAGTGTGCTAGTCTGTGTAGCATTCAATGCTATTGATGCTGAATTACATTAGTAACAAACAGTTATTTTAGCCAAACTAGACTGTTTTGTTGTTTTTTTCCGAAACCTAACTACAAACTTTTCTTGCCTAAACCCAAGGCAGTTAACCTGACAAAACGTTTTTGTTTTGTTTTGGGTTTTTTTTGTTTTTATTTTCTTTTAAAAAGAGAGCGAGAGAGAGACCATGCACGCATAAATTGATATGCCATCCCTGATCATCCAAAGCTGATGCAGGAGGGTCCCTTCTGCATCATATTTTCATATGACGGACCACTGACCAAGCAACCGTGTTGATATTTGACAAGTTGAGAGTCACAATGTGTTGACTTTGTGTTCAATAAATCTGATTATTTCAAATCACTGCTCCAATGGAGATGTTCAGTTGACACTGGCACGAAGTCATGACATAGGAAAGAGATGTCTCAGTGTCTCAAGTTTCTCTTTATGTTTGTTGTAATACATAGGTAGGTAGGTAAATATAGACATAAATTAAAAAAGGCTGTCGGTTAAAAAGAAAGAAAGAAGCGGTTTAAAAAAACTGAAGTCCAGAGGTTTTTTTGGTCCAGACATTTTCTGGGTTGAAAATTGGTGGAACAGTTTCATCCTCACTCAGCACCAGCCAGAAAGGTAAGAGTGCGTACAAGCTTCAAAAAACCATGAAACTCTTCTGTCTTTGAAGAGAAGAAAAAAATCAATTCCTCTTTTAGTTCTTAGTGTTGCCTCGCTGCTCCTTCGCTTCGGCACTGAATATAAAAAAGAAAAAAAAAGGTGGGGGTATGGAGAGATTGGGTTATGGACCAGAAGTCAATGTGCATTAAGAATTTTAAACACATACAAAGAGCGACTAATTTATTGTAACTCATGTTAATGTATCTGCATGCCAGACATCCTGAAATGCAGAGACTGTGGGCAAAAAAAGGGGCTGCAGTTGTTTACATGTTCATTCATTATGGCCAAAAATACCCTCTAATTACATTTGACAACCTGCCCTTTATCTTAATCTAATTATGTCATTTTGCATCCAAAGTAATAAAGGCCTGCTGAATGCCATAATGAAAATCTGTGTTATCATCTACGGTTCCCCATTGAATGAAAGCCCCTGCTGTCCCTCTTGCAAATGAGCACGGAGCTCTCAAACCTCTGCCATTAACGCCCAGATACAGACACAAATGTACAAAGAGGACAGCTTTGAGTCATTCAAAATGCTTCTACTTCTTCTTTTAATTTTCCTAAAATATCTTAATGTGGCACAGAAGTGAGCTTCAGTGAGAGTTTTATAGAAGGCAAAAACTGATGATTTATTAACCACTGACATGTTGCATTGTTGGTTGATAAACTAGTCAGCAGCTCCTCCGAGAGTGGATTCTCTTCATAGATTTGAAACTGGGCCCAGCTGTTCATTTTAAAGAAGTTTAAAGAGTTTGTCCATGCCTGATACAACCAGGCATTTTCAGATCTGACGCCCCTTTAGGCAGGACGACAGCTTCATCATGTGACAACTCTTTGGTTAGCTTTAGTGGAATGTTACGAAAAGGATAATATTCTTGCTAAGTTGTTCACATGGCTAGTGAGAATTAATATCCCTGTGTACATGCAGCCCTGCATACTCTGATTAACGTGCCCTAACATGTCAATTATCACCTCAAAATATAGAAAAGTGGAACAGCTGAAGTCGCTGATGCTATTTCGCTTCTTTGCATCAAAACAGGATTGAAACAGGAAGTTTCCTACCAGTGGTGGACTTGTTGAACCGTGCAAACACAGCCTCCCTCTGTCTTTCTTTCAGCCACCTTCTTGAAAAGGTCAGCAATGCGATATCTGCGCATGTACAAATACCTGTTGATATTAAAGTCTTTCATAATGTTTAAAAGTAAGTGTGTTTCTTCTTCTGACCAGAAATGTGGGCTTTTCTTTTGGGCAGGCATCTCAACTCCATCCTTACAAACTTGGGGAGTTGGTTTGTGTACAACATATCCATGACAACGTACTGAGTTGACCGTTACCAGACAGAAGGCTGTGTGACACAAATGGTGGTAAAAGCCTGAAGTTAGACACGTGCTCAGCATATTTTGAATGTGCTGAATACACGTCAAAAGACTGCTACTACAATCAAGATAATAACGGCACATCCCATGTCTTAATTGGAAAGTGCTAAATTCAGAAAAATACCTAATTTGGAATATCCAGATATCCATCAATGTTTATTATATAATAATTATATATTATTGTATAATGTTGAAATATTAGCATGCATGTAAACATAGCCAGTTTGAACTGAAATATTTAGGTTAGGAGTAACCCGGCCTCACGCGCCACGTGTCGTTCCCTGTCCAGAACCAGCCCTGCCTGGCTGAAGCTGTCCAACAATTTCCTGGTGCTTCAGACGACTGATGGCATGGTCTCCAGTCTGTGTTGCATTCCACTTGTGTCCTGGCGTCTTGGACAGACAGGTCAGGTGAGTCTCTCAGCTCCAACACAAGCCTCGCCTTCATAGCCCAAGCTAATGGACGTCAGTGGAAGCTGCAGGATGCTTCTCCCGGACAGTGCCATGTTGGAAAGACTTCTGTAATGGCCCAACCATTGCTGGCTTTTGAGCCTATCTTCAGAGCTGTTGTTGAAGTGATGTCACACAACTTCAGGGGCCACATCAGACGTTGGTATGAGGTGAACTGGTGAAACCAGGCCCTGAATTTTCCCTGTAGGAAGCTGTGGTTGATTTTGCTCAGACTGTCCGAGAGCTGGGATGTGATGTGTTTGTCAGACAGGTGGGCCACGTCAAGCCTTCGCACAGGTTGGTGCACCAAAAGCAGGATTTTCTCAACATCGACTGACAAGGAGATGTGGTCGATTGAGAGACTGGGGGCCCTGGCTAGATTTATTTTCAACCCCAATGAATCCCCCATGAATCATTTTTTAGAGTGTATAAAATATAATCATATCACGTTATCATCAATACACACTTGACAAAACAGGCTGTTTGCTCCTGCCTTCAGTTTTTGTGATACGTCAGCTAAAACACCAAACTGAACTCCCTCTGTGTGGAACGCACATAAATCAAAGTCTTCCAATAAAGATAAAAATATTGGAAATTCTCTGTCAGTAAAATTCTGGACTTTTAAAGGATTTTTTTTTATCTGTTGTAATATGGAAACAGCAACAAAAGGCGACAGAAGTTCCATCTGCAGCACACAGCAAACACTTATCGTCACTTAACTGATACTGTAAGAGACTCTGGTGGATAATCAGCAGCTGATTTGCTTTTAACCCCTGTTACCCTCTTAATTTTATGGGAGCATTTTCTGAGCTCTGCTCGCCAAAAGAGGAGCAGCTCACTGCGGCGAGCACTGTCTTCTGGCAGCAGCAAACGCCACAACTCTTGGACGTCAGAGTGGCTTTAATCTGATCTGCTCGTTTGGAGAAATCTGGGTATTTTTCTGTGAAAATCTGGAATATATCCACATAATCCACGTAATCCACATGAAAGCTTTAAATGTCTCTGCCGCACATCTGCAAAGATAAATTTAGGCACTCGAATTCTGACCCAGAAGATTCCACGGAGAGTAATAACAAGTGTTGCTTTGCTGAACACTCCTACAAGACATAGATGGAGAGAGTCATAAACCATCAGTTTCACCTGACTGACATGACGATGAGATTTTCTTTTTTCCAGGAGTTTATTCCTCCTGTTTTTTCATTGGCTAGGAGACATTTTAAATGGGACTTTTATTCAGCCAATCGTCTCTCGGACAGAAGGGTCTTCCACAGCCGGCCCGCCCTCCGCACTCCCCTGCTCTCCTCTCATTGGCTGCCTGCGAGATTCTAAATCTGCTCTGGTGGTGGTTGGACGCTGCGATCAGCCAATCAGGACAAAGCAACTGTTGCATTCAGGCCCCCCCTCCTGCAGGGCTCCTTCTGCTGCAGCCTCTCAGTCTGGATTCTGATCTGGAGCTGTGAGCAGTGGCACAATCACAGTAACATGATGTGATCTAAACATGTGTGCATCATGTGCAACACATCTCACTCAGCACAGGTGATCTTTGTGCAGACCCTCAGAAACATACTTTAAAATCAATTTTGGAGATTCAGATCCCTGAAAGTCGAAAGGGGACCATCTGGGAGCTTATTGCATTCAATTATTTTATATATGGTGCTGCCACTTCTTCCCACAATCCCATGACACGGTGTTTAAATATCGTCTTAATAACAAAACATCATATGATTACAGGACTGAATACACAGAGAGGAGAAAGTGAGAGGAGAGAGAGGATTACTCTAGTTTCCAACGCCCTCCATCGGCAGCGACATCTCTCTCTCTCTCCCTCCCTCCCTCTCTCTCCCTCCCTCCCTCTCTTTCTCCCTCACCCTCCCTCTCTCTCTCTCTCTCTCTCGCTGCTGCTGCTGCTGCGCTCCTGTTCACTTTCCCTCACACCGCTTCCGAAGCTCTTGGAGGGAGGACGGATAAACGGCGCTGACGGTACCGGATTTGATACTCGAAGGAGGGGAGGGATGCTACGGTGATTTCCCTTCTTTTCTCTCCCGACACACACCACCATCACCACTCCTCTTCATCACTTCAATCTCGGAACCTTAATCCAGACGCACTACTGTTCTTATATTTTATTAGTATTATTATTATTACTCATCTTTGAACCCATTTGGTTGGTTTTTGCCTCTGCGCTCCAGCGGATAAAAAAAAACAGAACATTTTGGGTTTTTTCTCCCACCTCTTCTCCAAGCGCACACAAACAGAAAAAAAACTGGGTTTTCAATCAGTGGATGTGTTGGACATCTGATACAAGAAGCAATACTTGCTGAGAGAAGTGATCGTTTTCGGCTGGCTTGTATGTATTGGGGGAATTTCCTTGGAGAGACGGGCTGCGCACGGAGTCTCTCACTTCCAAGGTAAGGACCGCTTGAGTTAAAAGGACTGGGATTTTTGCCGTTGTTACCTCAACATAGTCCCATTCATCTCTTTTCTCCCCCGGTCTGCCCCTCTGCCTCTCTCCCCCCTCAGTGTCCGCGCGTCTCTCTCTGCAGAGGCTTTTAATGAGCGTAAAACAGGCGAGAGAGAGCGAAGGGAAATGTCTCGGTTCCCGGGATGCTGGGGAGATTCTGGTTCGACTCTGGATTAATCCACACACAGGGCTGTCACACAGACATTACAGATATAAAAAGGTCACTGTGAGAGGATGTCGGACGTCCTTATGTTTGAGCAAATACGGAGTAAGCTAAGAGAACCCCACAGAGCCTTTGCGCATTAGCGATGGTAAAATATGAGGACTTGGGTGGATTTGTGGCGCTGCTGGCTGTGACAGTGCAGACTTTCTTCGGGTCCTCGGGGCCACAGGATGACGGTTGAGATTTGTGCGGTTTTCACACAACACAGGCTGCATTTTCCCCCTCTCACATATCCAGCGCAGTGTGTATCGGTGTGGTTCTGCATTTTTTTGCGCTCGTTTTGGTGTGTGCGTGCGCGTCTGGGTTTGTGCAGTTGTGTGCGCGTCCGACAGTGTGTGTACATGCGAGTGTGTCTGGCCACGTATAGAGGCTAATCTCGGTGTAGGCTCTCTATCCTTGTCTTCGGTGCCTCCCGGCGCCTCCGCGTAACGGCGACGCACAACTTTTCTTTGGCTCACCGTCAACACAGGCTCAGCGTGTGTGTGTGTGTGTGTGTGTGTGTGTGTGTGTGTGTTTCACGGTCAGATCGCATCATTCATAACGAATGGGATGCGCTTCAATAATTCAAGAGATGAACAGTCATTACTTTTTTTTTGGAGTGATAGCTGTATTTGAATTGATTCATAAAGGCCCATCTCTCACTTCCATCTCCCGCTCAGCTAAGAAAGACATTTTTACAGTTTAAATCATCAACTTCATCCTCTCTCTTTTATTTCGCAACTGTTCTCTGGTGGACCTCTCTTCGCAGGGCTCATTATCGTTTGTGGAATTAAGATCTTGAAACGTGAATCCCTAAAGACTCCACACCATTTAGTATTCAGTCCGTTTGAATACTTCAGCCAGAGCTGCGTCCTTGCCCTTTCCGTGTGCGCCAGCTCTGGTGAAACTGCATAAAAACTGCATACAGATCACTTGCCCCAAGGGTCATTCAGGCTCATTCTGCACTCAATTAGGTCCGTGCGTTTGGCTTATCGTCCCCGTTGGGCCACATTAGATCATTTCTTTAATTGTTGCACATACATCTACTGAATCCACTGCTGGTTTGAGTGTGAGTGCCGGTCTGATATGAATAATTATGGCTGCATGGAGTGCTGAGCTGCTGCTGAGTCGTTTTCAATGAAGAGTAAATGAGATATCGGTGTATAATTTGGGCAGCTGCAATTCCACTGCGTTTTCAAGGGGGGAGCAGAGAGAGGAGAGGGAGAGAGGCGTTGACTGTAGGGCTGTACAGTCTTTGGTATTCATGGCACAGCTCAAGATTGCTGCTCTCAAGCAGGCAATAATCTCTCTCCCTCTCACTCTCCACCTCTCTCTCCTTCTGTCTCCCACACTGTTGCGCTATGAAATGTCTCCCCTACATCTCTCCTTCTTTTGCATTTCATCTCCCCCCTCTTTCTCCCACTCCTCACTCCTCTCTCTGTCCAGTCTTGTGGGAGCCATTGAGAAAGTCATGTTGTATTTTATTCGACAGGGGGTTCTTACCAGGCTGGTTTGCAGGGCTGTTTCTTGCAGTGCCTTAAAAAAAAGTCTGCAGTCAACAATAGAGAGAGATATGCACAGAGAGCGACCCCTCAGAGGTGCTGGCTCCAGCTTGTTGAGGCTTTGCTCCAGTCTCACAGGCAAAAAGCTTTTTTTTTTTGACTCCTCTCTTGTTTCCAGTGTTGCAACAGTGTTGTTGTGGTTTTCCTCCACATCTCCTTATTATGTGGTTTCAGACAGCGCTGTGCTGTTTATTTTCGCCCCCTGCATTTTGTTAATTAGCCTACAGACCGGTCGACACTGTCGAGAAGAAACACAGAATTCCCCCTTTTCTTTGGTTCTCTGAGTTTACTTTGTGGTTCAGTGGCCATTCAGAAGACACATCACAAGAAAAGAATGTCCCTAATTTTACTTGTGTTGAACTGCTGCTTCTTGTATTCGCTCTGCGACTGGGCTTAACATCAGAGCCTCCTCACTGTGGCTCCACTGAAGGGCTTCTGTAAAAAGCACCACAGTATTGGCCACTTTGTGCTTTAGGATGTTTGCTTAATTCACTAATTAATTCTTCTCGCGACAGTATTTCAGTTTGGATAGAGGAGAGAGGAACAGCAAGAGAGAGGAAACAAGGGGAGAGACAGCCGGGCAGGCGATCGGAGGAGCAGAGCCCAGATGAAAAAAANACCCAAGATAAAAAAAAAAAAGAGCATGACTCCTATCAGAATATGAAGAGGAGGCGGGGGAGAAGAGGAGGACAGCGTGACTTCTATCCGCACTGTATTTCGTCTCACTCTTTGAGAGCCACTGCCGTCTGAGCTGAAACGAGACCTGCAGCCAGACACTACTTGTCTTCACTCAGTTTTTCTCGGGAGCGAACATCTCACGGCTCCTTTTCCAGTTCCCACAAAAGTGCGGTTTTGTGTCTGGGAAAGCGATTGTATACTTTAAAAGCAGGACAGAAACACAGAATCCCCTTGTGCCGGTACATCTTTGTGCTATTTAGGGTGAGCGGTATACAGAAACCTGGCTTGGATGACAGATGAAAGCGGGGTGGGTGAGGTATTAGATATTTCACTGATGTTCAGCCAAGAAATGGCACAGAAAGTGACACAGACATGTCGTCAGATTTGTTGGATTCATCTAAGTGCTTTCAGGACCTGGCAATGAACATCTGCAGCTTCTAGTTTGTAGAGATAAAATTAAACCTGTGAAGGTGTACCTCCCTCCAGCAACATCTGAAAAGACACAACTAGGCCAGAGCAAGTTAAGCTGCACACTCTGATTACATTGTTTGTGGGGAGTACAGTAAGAGCACAATAGTACCGAGTCAACGTATCCTTTTATAAAAGCCCTGGTGAGGTTAACAGCTTCATCTTGATTTGAGTTGCAGTCCTTATTCTCTTTTCCTCGTTGTTTCATCTTTGAGCAAAGGGACTATTTTCTGACTTTGCAGATGAATCATTTGCAAATTATCTTCTAAATCTGACTCTGGCTGGCTGTGAGCTACAAAGATGTCACGGTCAAAGTTGTGTTGATTTTTCCACATTCCTCAAATTTGCAAGACTAAATTTTAAAGAAAAGAAAAAAGCCTCGCCGACTGGAAAGAGTTTAAAGGCAACTGAGTGCAAACACTACTGACGTAGCTCACCAGGGAGGTAGCGAGATAGAGGGATTAATTTATTACACTGTAATCATTGTATTTATATTTAATTAGGCGCCAGCTGCTCCATTCTCGTGAATCGTGGCATTTTAAACTTGTGTCTTTGAAACTGTTAAAGAAGGGAGAAAAAGAAGAGAGGCTGGAGAGAGAGAGAGACAGAGGGAGATGTTGAAGATGAGGAGACAGAATTCAAAGAGGAGATAGAAAGAGGGGAATGAATGAGAGCGGACCTTCTCTCGGTGACGACAGAGGGAGCTGTTGGGCTTTGCTGCAGCGACGGCCGCTCTGCTCTCTCTTCTCTTTTTTCCTCTCTTTCTTTCTAATTCTTTCCAAATCTCTTTCTCTCTGTTTTTCCAGCACTCCCTCCTTTTCTCTGAGAGGGCCAGTCAGAGAGATGGAGAGGTAGTTAGGCTCCCCAGGGATGCAGGATTCAATCTGCACACCCCAAACACACACACACACACACACACACACACACAAGTCTAGTCTGTCTGGATAAGCATGTCCACCGTGACTGGCTTCTGTTACCTTCAGATTCACATTACCTCCCAGAGAGAGGGGGAGAGAGGGGGAGCAGCAGTGAAGGAGAGAGAGGGGGGGCGCTGAGGGAATCAGCTCAGTTTTGTTTTGCTTTCCCCGGCCGGTCCCTCAGTCCGTGAGTTCGACAGAAAGCAAAGTCAGAAAACAGACGACTGGTTAAACCCCAGCTCTTCACTTTCTTTTTTATATCCGTCTCAACCCCTTCCTGCACTGACGTCTCCCTCAGCTCCTCACTTCCTGTCCTCCTCTCCCTCCCTGTTCAAGATACCGGGAGGTCAGGTAGATGGTACACTGATTTATAATTTCCTGTGGCAGTGTGATGGGATTATAACTCCGGCCTCAACCAGATTAAATGACAGAGGCAGTAATTAGTGTGTTCGACCTCTAATCTCTTTACTTTCTCTCAGGAGGAGAAAGAAAAAAAAAAAGACAGTGGCTGATTTGTTTGCATTTAACGAGGGAGTATGTTGAGCAGAGGGTGGAGGGGGGGTTGGTTTCCTGGGTATGGGTGCACGTGAGCAGGACTGAAAGCACAGGTGGTTCGCTGTTGTTGACACAGTTTCCTGGCAGAATAATGTCCCGGGTTTAGTTTCCGAGGCCTTTAAGCGTGGGCTTTGTATGTTTCTTTTTCTTGTGGTCATGTGGTTTCAGTTAGTCCGCCAGCGCTCTGCAGTCCAGCAACATGAAAGTACATGAACTAGAGAAACTCAATTACCCACACATCCAGACAAGTCGGCCCATTATTGCTATTCCTGGCCTTTAAAGGGTGTCTCATTGTCCAAGCTTTGTCTCCTGGTGGACATTTTAAGTCATCTTAAGTCCCTCTTATTTGTAGTGCTGTTTATCAGTTGAGATAGTTTTGGTGTGAGTTACTGTGTGAGCCATAGAGATGTCTACCTTCTCTCCAATTTAAATGAGATGTCACTCAGCATGTGGTTCTCAAAGCGCACAAAAAACATACCAGAAAAACTCAACTGCAATGTCTCTTTCCAGAAATCATAATAATTTTATCTATATATCACCTTTCAAAACACAGTTATAAAATGCTTTACAACAAAAACAATAATAAATCGAGAAAAAAAAGCAGGCACAAGTTGGGCTGGGCTGTCCCAGACAAAAGATGAAATAAACGTAGTGATATCTTTGGTACTGGCTCTAAAATGGTGGTCCTGTGTCGCACAATGAGAAAGGCTCAAGGATGGCTGTTGTCACAGTCTGTGATCAAAGACAGCCTGGGATAAAATTCTGTCAGAAATCTGGGATGACCATCTCACTGTGTGACTGCTGTTACCACCTACGTCTGGGGCTGGGTGATATGACCAAAATCTCATATCACGATATAGGTCATTTCATATCCCGATAATGATACAGATCACGATATAGCACATTTTAATCCAATGAATAAAACCTGATTTGGTGTCTGCTCTTTCTCAGCGCTGCGGGGCTGAGCCAGCGCAGCAGAGACAGACTGCGGAGTTATATAAACTCGTTATGTTACTGTAAGTGCTGTGAAAGCTTTGCGAATTAAAAAGCCAAGAAGAGTAATTTATCAATGAGATCCATGCAAAAGATGGACAGACTCCAAATGACGAAAAATATTGCTGTAAAAACGATAACGCAAAAATAGAAACGATAGAGCAAAATATTAAACCATAGACATTTTTCTCTTGTCACACGATATATATCGTCATATCGCACAGCCCTACCTATGTCTACTAACCAACCAATAGAAATGCAACCTGGAGTGACGCACTGATCAGCATGACATTGCTAAATGTTAGCAGATCCTAATGATTACACTTCGAGCTCTCGTTGCAAAATTGGCATGTAAATTTGGCCTCTTTTCCCCGGCCACAACAGTAGCATGAGCATGGCAGCTGCCTCAGCTGAGCTGTAGCGTTGGTTAGCTCAGTGGTGCTAGGTGAGCTAGCAATAGATGCACACTTCCTTCTGTGCAGTGATACAGTTGGCAGGTGTAGTTGGGTAGAAAGAAAATAGTTCCTAAATGAAATTGAAGGAAAAAATAATCACCATTAAGGATGCCAGCCGCCTCGTTCATGCTCAGCTCTTGCTCCTTTCATCTAAAAAAAGCAAACATTACAGAAGCATTAAACCGCACAGCACTGTCTCAGTAACAGCTTCTTTTGGTTGTCTCAGGATGTGTGCCCCTTGTGTAAGGTGCAGAGTGCCGCTGAGCACAAGCGTTTCACTGTGTTTTCAATACCGAGGACAATAAAGTTGAGTTTGAACACTCGGCAAGTCACACTGAAAACAATCCATGTTGATAAACAGCACTACAGGTAAGCAGGAAACTAAGTATTTTTGATTTGGGGTGAACTGTCCCTTTGAAATATGAGAGAATAATCTATCTGTGTTTTCTTCCCCTGCTTTAAACATGCTGCATGCTGGGATTCAATCCAGCCCCTGTAACCCTGGAAAGGACAGAGAACATGAATAAAATTAAACATCAAGCTAAAGTCAGTAAGCTGGAAAATGCTTTTCAGTCTCGGGCACAGAAACAAACGAGTGACAGCGTAATTCATGAATACGTCCCATGCTCTCATTATTTGATGAGGAAAGTCACATTGAAGTCATTTTAAGTAGCACAAGCATGAGCTGGATGGATGCACAGAAGGAGTCGGAGACAGGAAACATCGCCACAAATAATACCAGAAAACAACAAGGACACCACTTAGAGCAATTAAACACAAAAAAAGAGAGAAGCGTGGCGGCACAGAAACACTCCAGCATCAATTAAATGTCGACTTTTAAAACTGATTTGCTTTTTATCGCCTCTCATCCTCAGAACATAACGCCTGCAGCTGCAGCAGAGACGCATTGGCTTTTAATGTTGGAGCTTTGCCGGTTGTTCTCCAGGAGCAGCTGAATATTGCTCTTCAGTTAGTGTGACCTTTCCTACGGGACGTGAGGGAGCGCAGCTCGTGCAGAACAAGGCTGTGTGGATTTACTGCCACATGATGAGGCTGTGGTGTAATTGTGATAACGGTGGAGCCCAGATCGATGTTAATTCAGGATTAACGAGCGATTTCATCGATCTCGCTATTGATGATCGGAATACGGCGTTGACGGGGATATTGATCCGACCAGAATGAGAATTGATTACATCAGATAGAGAGCCATATTGACCAGAGCACCTCGTGGTTGTATATGTGTGCCTAAGCTATCTCTTCCACGTGCCTGTGTGTGGAAGCAAATGTGATTTTTGCAGGTGTATATACTGTGTCGATTTTTGCTCGTGTGTGAGTGTGAGAGAGAGAGAGAGAGAGAGAGAGAGAGAGAGAGAGCATATCTGTGTAATCCAGTGTAATTTGTTTTCTGTGACAGTCGTTAGGTGCAGTCAGGTGGTTTGTGGTCTCATGACGCCGGTCACATGAGAGAAAGAAAAGCAAGGTTGTTTTTTTTACTACCAATTTTAACTGCATATTTTATTCCTTTTTGCTTTGCTAGACAGAATTCAGCAGGGAGAGACACCGACACACAGCGAAGGAGAGAGAGAGAGCGGAGGGATATGTGATGAAGGTCAACAACAAAGTTCATCTCACATATGAAATTCAGGAGCTTTTTAAAAAAAAATTCCCATCAGCTTGATACAAACGTGCTCCAGCACTGGGGTCAGTGATTTTGGGGGGCTTTTGTTTTAATGCCGATTAATAATTCACAGCTGAAAGGCTTCTGGTTTGACAGATTCTCTGCAGTCGAGTCAGTGAGAAAGAAAGGAAGGAGGAAACACAGGCTGGTTTCCGCGTGCAGGTCAAGGAGAGATTTAATGAGTCGTTTGCTTCTCATTATTCAGGATAATAATTAACAGTGTGTTTTTTTTCTCCCCTTTGGATCCACCAGTGAAGCGGTCATTCATAACTGTCTGTCTTTCTACTGTCTTACTCCTCTCATGCTCTCCCCCCTTTTTTTCTCTGCAACCAAAGATTCATTTCATTATTGATTAATCTCTTGGGACACTTTTTTTCAACCATTGCAACAGAAAAATGTCCATCACAACTTCCGAGGACTCAAAGTGATGTCCTCAAATTGCTCTTTGATGAATGACATGAACAAACTAAAGGATTCCAACACATTTCCATGGAGACTGTTTCAAAACTTTTCCATGACTTCTCAAGGACCTGGCGTTTTTCCAAACGTATCAGATTCAGACGTAATTTCAACCAGCAGGCATTCAGGACAGGAGCGACACACCAAAGGGAGAAAATGACGAAACATACATGATGGTAACCAACACGTTGTCTCACATTAGAGCTAGATTAAGTCGACAGCTACAGAGCAAAGGTTGTCCATAGACGATTATTTTATCAATGTCATTATACAAAACAATATTCAATGACTTCCCCAAAACTTGCAATGAATTTGATTTATTCCAAGACTTTTTCAACCCTGGAAAATGTGATTGTGAAATTCCATGACTTTTCCATGACAGTGGCAACCCTTATATTATTAATTATAATTTTTAAAACTGTATTTTCTGTCCATCATCTCACCTCTTACGTCTACTTTTTCTTTTTCTCTCGATCACCTTCATCCTTCTTCCTTTCTCTCCACTAAGCTTGCCAGTATGTGTATCTCTCTCTCTCACACACACACACACACACACACACACACACACACACACACACACACACACACAATTAAGTGTGTGTCTTTCCAGGCGGTGTGTTGTTGATTACCATAATTAACATGGTTATGTTAATTGTACTGAGTTAATTTTGCTGATGGAACATATTCGTAAAGGTGAACTCTATGGACAGACGGCTATAGCCTCAAGTTACAGTGTGTGTGTGTGTGTGTCTTTCTGTTTGCATAGTGTCTATACATGCATGCATTCATATTGCATATGTGTGTGAGTGTGTGTGCGTTCGCTCCATACTGGTGGCTGATAGATCGGCTCCAAACAGGTGTGTATCACCTGTAAACGGAATTTATTTTGCAGCACACACACACACACACACACACACACACACACACACACACACACACAGCCTCAGTGGTCAGCCAAAAGAGCAAATGCTGCATGGAGCTTATCTGATTATGAGCAGGGTTAGACAGAGGACTCTGCATCATCGGGGTGGATGAGGAGACAAGCAAACAAACACACTGATAGATACTTTAAATTTTTTTAAAATGGCGTCCTGTCGGCTCAAAAGAAAACATTCGAGTGTGACCTCCGTCTGCTCATGAACATTCGTCATGCCTGTATGTATTCCCTTTGTTTCTCCACAGTGTCGACTAACAAGAAAGTGAGAAATTAAATTGAGTGACGCGGAGCACTGAGGACAGGAATAGCTGCATAATGAACACTAACATACAGCTTGAGGGCAGAACGCACGACAAATTGCTATGATGTGTGGTGTCCGATGTCATGGTGAGAGGAGGGGCCCTGGCGCCTGTTTGTAAAAACTTTCTCTCTGGAAACAAATGGCCTAATCTCCATGCTTACCATCTCTGCTTTGTGTTCTCGCTACATTATTTATTTTGCATCTTTAGCTTCCCATTGTGAGAGAGGCATTCTTGAATATTTCCTACAGTGTTTGCTGCAGAGAAAAGCCTTCAGTGTTTCCTGTAGTGCTTCCAAGGAGGCATAAGAGTTAAAGCAATAACATGTGGACTGATTTACCTGTAAAATAATTTTAGTGGTGGGATTATTTTGAGAAATGTCACAAACATTGAGTCACGGCAACCAGTTTTTCAAGACGGAGAACAGTTTGTTTGTCCTTCCTGCCGGTGTACGGAGCTTGTTATGACAGTCCGACTGAGAGAAGTAGATCATGGTATAGTAGGAGTGGGTGTGAAGTAATGGGATTTTTACCCATGATTCACCTGTGTTGAAAGCAAATGAATTTCACGGGATGGAGACGATCACAATTCATGTTTTTGTCCAGTTATGAGACCAAACCGTGGGGAGGAAACTGTTTTTAGAAATGCAGTCTATCTTTCTGTGTGCATCACTTGGATGGATATGAGAAGAGACTTCTTAGTCACACATATTCCAATGTTTCAGAGCGTGTATGTGCATTTCTAGCATTAACCACTCAGCATGCTGGCAAGGCCCGCTCTTGATGTCAAAGTAATGCTTTGATCACGCTGGGACTTATCGAGTAGTTCTCATCCTTTCCCATCTCGTCCTCTCCCTCCTTCCTTCTCTCCTATTTCCTCCCTCGCCTATCCTCTCTTCTTATCTCCCCTCCCGTCCTCTTTCTTCATCTTTCCTCCGCCCGTCCTCTTCAGTATGCCTCATCTTCATCTCCCCTCTCTCGTCTGCATTTATCCCCAGCACAGTTTCTGGAAGAAAATGTTGGCATTGTGTGTTTCTGCAAACCATAAATACTTTGCATTTGCACATTTCATATGTGTCTTATAGAAGTTTCTAAAGGGATGTTGTATATGATCTGACTTTGTCATCAGGAGGTGGAGGGGATGGTGGACGGCGTGACACCTGGGCAAAACATCTGCCAAACTCTAGACCACTGTTTAAAACCAATATACAACAAAATTAATTGTGATTTAACCAGCTGCATTTCCTTCCTGCGCATTTTTAGGCACCAAACATGGCTGTTTTGTCACAAACTGCTGTTGTGTTTCCAGCAGGCATAGTGCCACAAAAGTGGTTGTCATGTACTAAGCCATTGCTCCGTTTCCTGCTCGAAAGTAGCACATAAATTTGTCGATTTCACTGCTTTTCCAGCGGGATTATGTCCCCCAAAACTGGGTATTTTAAGCCAAAACATGATCTTGTCCTACCCACAACCAAGTGGTCTTGTGCCTAAACCTAACCACACATTAACCACAGTGTTGTTCCATTGTAAAGTTTCAAAGTCTCCACGACATCACAACTTGGAAATTAAACAAATTGTTGGTTTGCAGAAACATTCAAAGCCCACTTTTCTCTGCAGAGTGGGTTGTTAAAATTCCAAATAAAATTTCATTGCTTGTTTTTAGGGCTTTACGTGGTGGTCAGGCACATCGATATCCCTCTGATATGCTTGTGAGCTATGTGCCAGCTCGACCCCTAAAGGTCATCAGGAACAGGTTGCCTGGTTATTCCCCAAGTCCCTACGAATACAGGTGAAGGTGCCTTTAGCGTTTATGCTCCAAGCCGCTGGAACATGTTCCCTGATGAGATCAGTAGTGCCCCAACAAGATTATCTTTTAAAGTTAAATTAAAGACATTCCTTTTTAGCCATGCATTGATTTTATTTTATTGTTTATTTATCCATTTATTGTTGGTTTTAACTCAGATGTATCTTTACTTTTACTGGTTCATCGGTTTATCTTTCATTTTATCTTGTTGTGTTGTTTACTGTGTGTTACCATCTTTTATTTACCGTATTTTATTCTGTTTCTAGTTCTGTTATTTATTTTTATCCATGTGTACTATCCTCTTTTAGTGGTCTACTTTTAGTACTATTATTTTATTTAATTTCAACATTTTTTTTATCGGCGCTGGCTCCCATGTCTTTGTATCTTTTATTGGTTTATTTTTCAACTTAATTACTATTTCATAAAGATTTTACTCTTCGTTTCAACGGATTTTATTCACTGTTGAGGTCGGCTGCTGGCTTTGTTCTGTGCCTGCCACCTCTACCTTGCACTTTGCACAGCACATTGTGATTCCACCTTGAATGAAATATGCTGTATAAATTAAGTTTTGCTCTGCTGTCAATAGACAGAACATAGTTACTCATGTAAAAAAAAATCAAAAAATAAACCTGACTTTATGACAGATATACTAAATAGTTCATTTAATTTAGTCATAAATACACAGCATGGCATAGTTACTAATAGCTACTTTATGGCACTATCATTTAATATGATGTTTGCTAAATTAAACATCAGACAGGTACCAGAATCATCTATTTTTTTGTATTTACTAACGAGCCACTCTCCAAACACTAATTCAGCTCTGCAGATTGGACGGTGTGCTCTGAAAGACAATGTCGCCTCATTGTCTTCTGTGTACCTTCGCACGCTCTGTGACCACAGAAGAGGCCTTGAGATTATATAACCAACCACTGTCGTAGTTCTCCACTAAACACACAAACAAGAGTGCGCACTTTATGATGTGATGGTGTAGTGGCAGATGATGAGTCATGCACATATGCGGGGAGAGAAATCGAGATAACAGTGCACTCTGACAAACACACGCACACACACATAGCTCACACACAAAAGGCATGTTTTCTTTTCTACAAGACAGAGCATTACTGCAAGGTTGACCTCTTTACCATAATAACTTCTCTCCGTTCGCCTCCCTCCGTCTCTCTCCGTGTATATATGTGTTTCTGTATTTTTCTGCTGTCCCATCGCTCTCCCTGCTATCACTCTCACTAACTCCCACACTCCCTTTCAGCATCTGTCCTCCTCTTTCTGTCCCTCTGATGCTTTTCCGTCTCCCTCTGTAGCCATGCTTCATTGACCGTGACACTTGTAATGGTGTAATATGATTGAATGTGACTGCTGCTTCTTCATTGAACAGTATTAATTTCACTTTTTCCATGCGGACGGATTGACTCTTTGCCGGCTCTGTGCCTTAATCCTTGACCATGACTCAGAGACTTATAGAGCAGCACGCATTTAAAGCAGCCTCTTTCTTCTTCCTTTTGATCCGTCCTGTAAGTTTTACTTGGTATATCTCTCCTCTCTATCTTTTCCGTGTCACTTCTTCAGAATCGTCTCAATTTCTCATTCTCTGTCCGTCTTTATCTCCCGCTTCCACCGTCTCTTTAGGTTTCAGTTGCAGCTGTGACAGCGTTGACCTTTTCAGTGAAAGCAGAAGCGGTGAACGACAGATACAGCCTCCTTCAGGACCGGCTAATTGTTATTTCCTAATAGAAGGCTCCAGCTTTAAATACAGAGAAGTGGAATACAAGGCAGATCTTGACACTGACACTTTTTCTTCACTCAGCTTTTAATCGACACAAGAAATATAATCAAAGGCTGAAATTCAAAGGGAAGGATTTTGAAAACAGAGTTGATCCTGCCCTTTAAACCTCGAGTATGTGAGTGAGTGGTGAAAGATGTGGTGCCAATCTTTTTGTATTTTAGCAGGTGTGAATATGAGTAACACCTTAACACCTTCACTCAACTGTGACAGGTAGTATTTTTTGTGATTCTGGATAACACTAACAAATCCATGCCCGCTGTAGAGTGCTTATCATCAGATACAGTGCCGTGCAAAAGGGTTTTTCCTATTTCACTGCATTACAACCTTGTTTTTGTGATGTGCCTGCACAAAACAGTCAAAATTGGTGAAGTTTAAATTAAATATTTGTTGTCAAATGTTAAAAAAATAGACTGAAAAGTGGTGCATGCAAATGTATTCAATCCCTTTGCTGGTGATACCAATTCAACGCCCCGTGAATGATGTTACATCCTTATGGTTACTTAATTTAAGTTGTAGAGGTCAAGTATAGGCATTAAAAGTTACTGTGGTTAGTTCTAGGAAAAGAAACATGGTGAGGACATACATTAAAATGACTCAAAGTTCAAATGGGCGAAAAGTCTCAGGCGAAAGTCTGTTTTTTTGTGACCCATCCACCACCCTAACCTGCCTCCTTACAAGTGCTCTAACTGCTTCATTGTTTACTGCCATCAGCGCATGGGTCACATGATTATAGCCTTTCAAAATACATGGGATATGTATGTATTTGGGGACCATTGCTTAGGAAAACATACAGAGAATTTGTGAGAACAGCCTGATATAGTAAATAGGAGGGGACCCAGATGTGACCCCTGGGGGACGCCACAAAAGAGAGGTGCATCAATCAATCAATCAATCAATTTTATTTATAAAGCCCAATATCACAAATCACAATTTGCCTCACAGGGCTNACACCGGAAATGACACAACTCGCTTACCGCAATACGTCAGCACGTCAGTCCAGATGAGAGGAGGTGCATGAGAGGAGTACGCATCTCAAAGCAAAACAGAGAAGGAACTGTTGACAAAGACGAGATAAACAAATCTAAAGCCACATCACTGTTACTAATTAAGTTTTTTAGACCCAGTTACTCGATATAATATAAGCTATGTTGTAAGTAGTTTCATGTCGGAACTATTTTCTTTCTCCAGGGGACAGTCCCGGGCGAAAGTCACTTTTTTGTGACCCATCCACAACCTCAACCTGCCACCTTACAAGTGCTCCGGACTGCTTCCTTGTTTACCGCCGTCAGCGCATTGGTCACTTGATCGCAGAATTGCAAAAATATGTGGGATATGTATGAATTTGGGTGTTTTTTGTCGGAAAACATAAGAAAAATTTGTGAAAAGAGCCTGATATTGTAAATAGAAGGGGACTCAGATTTGACCCTTGGGGGACCCCACAAAAGAGAGGTGCATGAGAGAGGGGGCATCTCCAGCAAAAGCGAAGGAAATTAAATAAAGTCCAACATTCTGAGTGATTTGTGTAAATATATATATACCTGTTCTGAAAGGACCCAAGTTGTTGTTGTTTTTTTATTTATTTTCCAGTATTTATAAAACATTTTTTTTTATTATTGTTTTCTTTGTTTGTTTGTTTTCCCCCTTCATTTCACTTCACCAAATGTGTCTATTTTATTAGGTCTGTTACAAAAAATAATCAAAATAAAAATCCATTGAAATTGCCGGTTGTAATGCAGCAAAATAGGAAAAACACCACGGGTGGTGAACACTTGTTCAAGGCACTGCATTCTTTACCATGCTCTACATGTCTATGCTGTTAATGAACTATAATGTGGCAGTGGCTGTCATTACAATTCATTAGAAATGCATGCAGAGAGTCGGGTCACAGTTATTTTTAAATCTAGTCAAGTTGCTTTGAGCCATTTTCATACATCGTATGTGTTTTCAGTGTTTATGTGGAGTGACATCAAATTTGTCGCCACCATGTTTACTTTCATTGTGATGTTATGAAAGCAAGTGCCATCAACACTGTTTATTTTCTGCTGGCAAGGTTGAACAAACAAGGTTAGTGTGTGTGTGTGTGTGTGTGTGTGTGTGTGTGTGTGTGTGTGTGTGTGTGTGTGTGTGTGCACATGTCACTCCAATGTGCCCGTGCATGTGTTGTCACACACTGGTGCTAAAGCTGACCATGCAAGGTCAGTGTGTAGTCTGTGTGTTTGTGCACACATGCCTGTGCACCTGAGCATGAGCATCACCACGGCGACAAATAAAAGTCGTTTCAGGCGGTCTGTCTGCATGTGTACGCGTCACCTAAAGGTGAGATGTGCAACTTCACCCTGGGCTCTGTGTGTGTGTGTGTGTGTGTGTGTGTGAGTAAGTTTAATCGAGCATCTCGCCTTGTGTTCTTATCTTCATGAGAACCAGATGTTTTCAGAACCAGACAAAGATGTGGAATTTACTCCAAAGATCAGACAAGGTGTTTTTAAGTTAGATGAAGCATCAGGTTGAGTTTAAGTTTGGTGCAGAAGGATCGAGTGTGGATTAGGAGTTTGTGAAGTGAGCAAAGTCCTTACAAATTTACTGTTATAGTCGTTCAAAGGTGTGTGGATTGTGTGTGTGTGTGCGCGCACGCAGGTAAATACATCACCGCTTGTCTAGACAGTTGTTTTGACCTTTTTCATATGAGAAAATCGTCCTGATGTTTTATTCACAGAGAATGCTAATATTTTATTTAACAAGGCAACGCACCGATCTTTAAGAGCAGATTAGAGCAATAAGAGCTGCGTGTCATCAGGTTTCACTCTCCACATGAAAAGAAATATATCAAAGAAAATATCTCGCTGTGACATTTGGAGGCGAGAAAACTCCTCTCATTTGTGAGGGTTTCCATTTTGTGTTTATCCTTCAGACACAGTATATGTCTGCTGCACTTATTCCCAGCTACTTACAGAATGGAGAGGGACAGGTTCGCTCTCCTAAGGACATTTTACCGCACAGTGCTGCTGCTGTTGTTGACAACTCAGGTCTGAAATATTAACTCTCAACTGCAAGCTGAAGCTTCAATGTCTTTTTTCCCCCTTTTTTTTCTTTGGCCTTGCACATATTCATGTAAAGGTTTTGGGATCCTCAAGGATGCAGTGCAGCTCATGGTATAAAGAATAAATTGTTTTAAGCCATTTTACAGGTTGCTATTTTGATATATCAAAATGTGTTTTACTGCTAACTCTTAAGCATTAGGCCCAATCAAATTTAAAAAATTAAAAAATAAAATAAGGGCGCAAACACTGTTTTTGCATCAGTTTGGGGACCTTTGTCAAGATATGTGATTCATATAAGCGTCTTTGGTTCGAGGAAAGTTTGAGAACAACGGAGGCTTACTGAGGTATGTGATTGCAGCTCAGGACAACAAAGGGCCCTCTGTGTCAACCTGGAGAAAGAAAGGAGGGGATCTGGCTTCAACAGCCATGCGGTGGAGGAAGAGGGGGGTTATTATCAAGTATCCAGCGCGTCCGTGCATTGGTTCGGAGCGGGATGCGGGGGAAAGGAGAATGGAGGCGGTGAGGAGAGGGTATCGTTTTGCAGGGGAGGAGGTTTTGGCACAATGACCCTTGTGTCCTCCAGTTTGTCATTGAGTGGAGTGTTTGTCGGGGTGGGTGGGGGGGTGGGGGGGAGAGGACGATTCAGAGCGGTAATCAGGATCATTACACATGCATGGCAGGTGTAATGGTCCGCAACATTGCTGATCAATTCCTCCCTCTTACTTCAACCCCCTGTTCCCGTCAACTCACTGGAAGCCATTCATCTCTGTGTATCAGTTTAGCTCAAGATAAGTTTCTCACCACTTTTCTGGTACAACTCATGAAACTGAACTTGTTGTGTCAAAAGTTGCCGAGACATTTGCCTCAAATACACGTCCCATACGGATCAATACCATGTTGAAGTGAAGCCCTTCAAGCGAGCATTATATGAAGCTGTGTACTTGGTGTGTCAGTGACAGGATCAAAGGTCAAATCAATCGAGGATCCAATCATATTGCTGAACATATGCTTGTTCCTTGTACAACCACAAAACAAGGCTTTTATCTATTTCTGTCCCTTTTTTTCTTTATTTTCTCGTTCATAATTTTATATTCCATTCCATGATAAGATGTCCAACATTGAACAGCTGACATGAGAGAAGAACTATTAAGTATTTATGAAGTTATTAGCTGTCCCGCGGTCTTGACTTTCAAAGGAATAAAGCGTTTGATGATGCACATACTGCTTTGAAATCAAACCCATCACTGCACTTTATCATTCTGAATAAAAACTGCTTTGGAGCCATAAAACCACTAATGACGTCTAGGTGAGCAGATCATGACCTGACTGCGAGCCTTAATGTTCGGCCACTAAGGTCTCCATGGGCTAATGTGAATGTAAACGGTGTGTGTCAGTTACTGGATAAATGGGATGGGGGGGGGGGACATCCCAGGCTGAAGGGAGGTCTTTAAAGGCTTAGTGGCATCCACTAAGACCTTGTGTTCTGCCCCTTGCCTCCTCAATAGAGCAAAGCTAATCTGGGTCTGCTTAGGGCTGCTTCTGTCATCTCTTGGGCGACCGTCTCCCTCCTTCTCTCTTCCTCCTCCACTCCTTTCCATCTCAACCTAAGCGACTCACTGTCTCGCTCAAGGACACTCTGACTGGACACGCGGTTGTTGATGCACATATATTACAGTTGAGGAAGCGCTGACCTTTGAGCCAGATCCGTCTGTCAAAGCACTTGATGAAAACCTGCTGCCAAAAGGTACAGAGGTCTCCATCAAGCTCAGTCTCTCCGACTCTGACATACCTCTCTACTCACTCTATCCCCCCCTTCATTTTAGTAGTTGACTGCCATGTTTAAAGGCAAACACAGACTGTTTTGACTTCATACTACATGAAATTAACATCAAAAATACTGTGTAGAAGCAAAAATGTTCAAAGTTCCTTTGGAAACTAACTTCCTCCAGGTCTTGATGTTGTTCTCTGCAAGTGTTAGCATGGAACACTAACAACAGCTTCATGATTTATTGACCAAGATGTATTAACTCTTTGAAAATGGATCTCCCGTGGACGCCTGCAGGAGATCATTGTTTGCATGATCCTGTTCAAATCGATCTAAAGAAAGAACCATAATGGTTACAGCATTCGTTCTTTTCGCAGCAGAAAGCTAAGGCCTCTGTCTTCCTTTTTATCAGACCGTGACCTCACATTACCTCACCTTATGTGTGGTGCAAACAAGGTACTTCACCTTGATTACACTCGTATTTCCAATAATGGCCAAGGTAGATCGTTTTTTGCATATCCCTGTATGGATCTAAAATAAAAACCATGATAGCTGTAGCTCTAATTCTTTTTGCAGCACAAAGCTTCTGCCCTCTGTGTCATCACATTGTGCTTGTGATGACGTCATTACGCTTTTTTAAGTGTGGTGCCAAATCGCAGGAATGGACGATTAATCTAACTTCATTTTGTAAAATCTGATCATATTTTTTTATTCACAATATTTTTTTAAAGACACATTTTCAATATTTTTCTCACTTATTATGGTTTATTGACACACATAACCTTGTAGCTTAGGCTGTACAGATTTTAGGGATATGAAGCATTCGAGGATACTCCAAGAAATGACATCACAACAAACAAAAATATTAACGTAAGCACTGGCGGACCATTTCCATTGCTGAGTTCAAAGGGTTAAAACTATCTTCAACTTGTTGAAATCATGCCTTTCTACTTAAATGTGACCATCAGGAATATGTTATTCCAACAAAGATAAAAGTTGTGTCTTAAAAATGAATGCATCTCCCTCTCTCCATCTATCTCTTCTCTCTGTGTCCCTCCGTGGCTCCCGAGGGTCATGGTGTCAGCTGTTGGACAATGGGACAGCTGTATCCAGATCAGCCAGAGAGCTACGAGCCCCCGGGGGTGGGATTAAGCCAATTAGTAGCTGTCAATCACAGTGACATATCACTGGACAGTTTGATCAATACTTGGATGAATGGAGGGAGGTTGGGACAGACAGACAGGTGGATGCTGGCAGGGAGGGGAGACTGGGTAGACTGAGGAACAAGTTGGCCGGATAGATGGATAAAGAGATGGAGAAAGGAAGTCTGAAGGATGCAAAATGGACACTGAGGATGGATGAGGGATGGTTGGAACTTAAAAATGAAGGGGACACTAATGAGTAGAGATCTGATGGGTTTCTGAATGGATGGGGGGATGAAAGGAAGTATAAGAAAGACGTGCTGAGAGACAATGTGCAATATTGCCCTTTATGAAGTCACTGTGAGGAAATGACTAAAATAGCATGAAAAATTTAGCTTCAGGAAAAGAAAATGCAAAAAGAAAAGATGGTTTGATGGGAGCGGGAGAGGTAAAAAGGCATTTGGGGGGCAAAAATAGAAAAAAAGAAAGAGATGCGGAGAGATAAATAAGGTCTGCTGCCATAATAAAGCCTCTGCTCGCAACCCCAGGAGACGTTAAAAATGAATAGGTGTGCAAATCAGTTCCCCCTCTCTCTTCCTCCATCACTCTCTCCTGATCATCTCTCCCTGTCTCCCATCTGTTTTCCATTTAAGTATATGTGGGTGTGTGCTTTGTCTCCCAAAGAGTTTTGTGGGGGACATAGAATTTGTTTATCATGGTTGGAGACATCAGAGGATCCCATCTCCTTCTGACAGCTACGAGAGCCCCAGTGGCGAATCAATAGGCCTCTAGAGAGAATGACAGGGAGGGTGGAGGAGGGAGGAGGAGGATGTGGGGGTACTTTGGAGGGAAGGGAAAGCAAGAAAAGATGCAAAAGAAAGGAGAGGAAATGAGAAAAAAGGAGGGGGATAGGGATGCAGATGGTTAATAAAGAAACACGCCATCAAATTAAAGCATGAAAGAAAGGAGTCTTAAGTAATTTAAATCAAGAAAGACCCACAGAATGAGAATGAATGATAGATTTATGGAATAGCACGAGGGGGAAGACATGGAATAGAGTGGAAAAGGAAGGATGTGGATGTTAAAAAACTTTGGCACATCTGTCATATCCAGACTATTAGGAAATAATTGAGAACGAATGTGCCTTCGACTGTTCCTTTTAATGTTTGGAGCTGATTGAGCCGCCAGTGAATGGACTGTACAGAATGCAGAGCTGCGCTGACAGTAAAGGGATGGGGGAGGACGGGAAAGAGAGGAGGAACTGGGAAGAAGAGGGAGAGGGAAAAAGAAGGGTGGTGTACAAACATCCAAACAAATTAAGGAACGGGGAGAAAAGTGGAGGATGCAAGTGACACAAAGAGTACAATGGAGACAAAATGGAAGAGGAATAAATGAGGAGGTTTTAAAAGCAATAAAAGATGAATACAAGGACGAGAGAGGGAGAAGAGGTTCTGTAAAAAGTAGGAAAAACTGAATAAAAGGCCAGATGAGTGAGGAAAAGGAGGAAACGGGACAAAATAGCAGCAAACGGAGACAGGGGAGGAAAAAAGAGGAGGAGAGGATGTTGTTGTATGAATA
Organism: Epinephelus moara; assembly: GCF_006386435.1. NCBI lineage: Eukaryota > Metazoa > Chordata > Actinopteri > Perciformes > Serranidae > Epinephelus > Epinephelus moara. The sequence continues at coordinate 37,944,707 of NC_065524.1, read as the reverse complement.
TAAAGCTTGGAACATCTGGCATGACTCTCAAAAAGTTCTTCGGCCTTTAGAAATTGTGTCTTTAAGTGTGTGTGTGTGTGTGTGTGTGAGAGAGAGCGAGAGAGAGGAAGGAGGGTACTGGGTGGGGGTTTGTTAGTCTAAAGCAGTGATGCACAAAGACACCAACCAGGCCTGCCACACTAACTTATATACGCCTGGATGGATACAGAGAGAGAGATCGAAGGTTTGAGGAAGAGAAGGGATGGAGATGAAAAAAAAAAATGATGGGGAGAGGTGGATGGAAAGAGGGTGGAGAAGGACAGATGGGGGAAGGGGGGAGAGCAGGATGAGGAGGGAGGGAGTCGGAGGAGGGATTTGTTTTTGATTGATTTACGTTTTTCTCCAAGGCCAGCGAGTCATGTAATCATCAGGAGGATTTTTGATCTGCGCTCTTTATGGAAGGCATGTAACATTTCTTCAACACACCCGTGTGACTGCTGTGACATCAAATATATTTTCCTTCTGACATGTAAATCGTCCTCATCGGGACTCTCATACCCCTTTTCCATCACCTCCTTTGGCTGCGCCAAGACAAACCAAGCTGCGCCGATTCGTGTTTGTCAGCGCGGCCGCCTGCTTCCAAGCAGGTAGCCATAATGTCTCGCAGACTGCTGTGGCCAACCTACGACGACCTCCCTTTTCCCCGAGACAAGCCATGTGTGTTGCGAGACTCTCCTCCCCTCTGTCTGCAGGAGACCAGAGAGAAAGACATTTTAAAAGTCTCTGTGTGTTCAGCTCTCAGTACATCTGTAGCTTCTAACTGAACCTTTGTGGTTTGAAGTTTAGTTTCTCTCCTGCGTCCTGTTTTTACTTCAGATATCTGCTTTATTTTAGCGTTTCATATTCAGCCGAAAAAAGAAGTCCTCTTAAAGGACAGGGCCACTTTAGAATGAAATTACAGACAGTACTTACTCACCTTCATGCCAACAAGAAGTCCAGTGTAGTTCTTTAATCCACAAAATTCACAAGACTCGAAAACAAGTACGTCTCTGAACGTTCTCGAGTCTCGCGAGTTGCCATGTAAACACAGCACGCCTGCAGGCTAACTGACCACAATGAGAAATGTTGCTATAAAAGTGGGCTAAATTACGTCTTTTCAAGTCAATTTTACATGCCGCGGCTTCAGGGCACTTGGATTATGACGGACGAGCCGTCTGATGTTTTTGAAATGCGTTAGCAGAGTGTTATTACATTTTCAAAACGATTTTGGACGTGGGTTCCGTGCACTTCAAGTGTATGGAAAAATCCGGCTAGCTGCTATGCTCCAATACCCCGAACGAGTTTTGAGGATTTAAAAATTACACTGGACTTCATGAGGGTCAGTAAGTATTGTCTGTACTTTCATTCTAAAGTGGCCATTTGCTTTAAGTTACTGCTGATGAAAACCCAACGTTAAAAGCTTTTGCAGAACAAAATAAAGGGGGGCTTTTATTGTGAAGGATCTATGGGAAGTTAAATGTGCTTATCATTCAATTAGTGGGACTTTGTTAGCCGGTTTTCCTCAATAAAAACAAGTCAACTAATAATGCAAGGAGGAAGAGTCAAAGCAGAAACAGCCACAGTGAGATGTTGATGAAGAGCTGCAGACAACAAACTCTTACTGCGCCTCTGCAAACAGCTCACCTCCAACAGGTAAATGTCTTTTACCTGCCCTGCTGTGTGATTAAAAAAAAGGAAGCAAAAACACTTGCAACAAAATAATGGGAGACTTTTTAGTCATGGATCACTTGAGACAAACCATCACACCTTCAAGTGGGTAGCCCTGTTGTAATGGAAATGCAGCTCCCTGCTGTGCTGGCCTGACGCGCCGAGTCAAAACAAACCAAGCCAGCACATGAGTATGGGAAAAGGGTGTCAGATGTCCATAGAAAAAGCTGTAAACAACATATAACCCAAACAGAAACATATTTTCTACATTAGGCTTTAAATTATTCATTGTTTTCTAGTAAATAATCTTTTTTTCTTCTATTTTTCATCAGACCTTTTGTGTTATTTAAATGTAAAGAAATGTATTTTGTCCCTTTAGTATTTTTTATTTATTTTTTCAAATCTCTGAACAAGTGTATTTTCCGCATGTTTTCACTCTTAAGGAGGCTCTGAATAATTCATGATGTTTCGTCAGTAACATATTGTTCTGTCTTTTGGAGGAGAAATTATTCTTTTGTTGCTCTGTCTTTGAAATGTGTACTCGTATACCGCCGTATGTTTTACAGTTCATAGTTTTACTTTTACAGAAGAAACTCAGAATATTTACTTTTTCTTAAAATTGCAGCAACTTTCTTTTTCTCCTCTTTTCTAGTTGCATTTTTCACCTCTTTAAAAGTGTATTCTGTCAGCTCTTTGAGATCTTAACAAGCATATTTTCCGCCTGTTTTAACCCTTAAGGAGGTGTTGAATAATTCATTGGGTTGTGCTCCCACTAGTTTTGCTAATGGGTCAGTCACAAAGCCATACATTTGTAAATGAGGGTAATCCACCTTTATGAGCCCCTGTGCCAGGCAGTGTGTGTGTGAGCGAGTGTGTGTGTTTGGACGGGTCAGACTCTCAGGTTTTTAAGACAAGGAGCGTTTTGTCCAACAAGAATTTTGTGTTGTGTGTGTGCATGTGTGTGCATGTGTGTGTTTTAGCTGTTGAGTGCTGCCAGGATTTGTGGCTGTGCTACCACAATGACCCTTTCATCCGAAGAACCATCTGATGGTGTGTGTGTGTGTGTGTGTGTGTGCGTGTGCGTGGTCTTTCATGCGTCCGTGTGTGTGTGAGTGATTTTGTAGGCCTCTTTTCTGTGCGACCCAATCTCTTTATCTGTCCAGAACAATGAAAGACGGAAGCCTGAAGGCACAGACACAAACCAACAGAGGACAGACAGCTGGAAGATAAGCAGACAGACAGACAGAAACGGACTCAGACAGACAGACAGGGCTGTTTAATTCAGGTCACCAGCATGGCCTCAACACACAAACACACCATCTTCAATCACAATCTGTCAATACAGGCAACGTCTCAATACCTGCCTCCCTGTCAAACCATTGAAATGTGTATTTAACTGTAAACAAAGTGAGAGCTGATCAGCTGACACACCTTTTCTATCCAAAGCATGAGCCCCTTTAACACTTCCTGTTCAAGGCGGGAACATCACGATGTTATTCTGCCTCACTGTTCTGTATAAAAGGTGCAATTGCAGAATAGGGAGCCACGAACGGAAACGATGTCTGTATAAACAGGACAGCTGGCAGGATGGCATCATGGGCGGCACAGGTGTGATGTTTTGATGATGTGTTATGTGTGTGACCCACCGCGGTAGATGTAAAAAGCAACGGTTAGCAGTTAGCAGCTAACTAAAAGAAGAACAGCAGCCGAAAATATCTGCAAATTAGGAAAACAATGAGGTCTGTGTGCTCCTTACCCTCCGAGCACAGGACGAGATCAGCCGCCATTTAACAGGGATGGTGAATGATTGTTACTGACGTGTTAATGCCATTGGTATTGTTTAAAAAACAGTGCTGACACATATGTTATATGTCACACTAGAGCCTGATGCTGTTGTGTTACATATCATGCCCGCAATACCTCTTTTAACTCTGTGAATGCCAGCACGCTGTCTTAAATTACACAAAGGAGCGGACTGATGCCGGTGTGGTTCTGGCGGTGTAAAGACAGGACTTTATAGCGGCCCTATAGCGCCACCTCAGTATACAAACTCTTATGGACTATATATCTTGCTCAATACTCTGAAAATGATTTCTTGTCCAACGTGTGTGTTGCTGCTCACCTTCTAAACATGCAACTAACACTCTTCCAGCAACAGCAGAATGTGGTAAATTTCCTAGATTACAACCGGCAGCAGCACGCAGCAGCAAGGAGTGCAAGAGTGAGAGCTGCAGGAGAGAAATGAGAGCAAAGCAGTGAAGTGGAAAAGCTTTTTAGCTTCAAGATAAGAGCATATTAGGGCAAGTACAGGTGGGGGGACCTGAGACGCTTTATTAGGTCTTGATGAGACGAGTTTTCAGCCTACAAGAACAAGCAGCGCTGTTTTACACAGAGATTCTGCAACTCTGCCGTAAACCAGATCCTCTAATACGCCAGCTTTGCTTTTTCTTACCTAAACCAAACAACGGCGGCAGACCGCTTCCCGTCAGGGGTTCCAGAAGAAGAAGAAGCATGACGTGCCGTCCAGTCATGCCAGCTGTCCCTTTTACACAGACATTGATTCGGCTCTGTTAACTACCGCAGCTGCCTGCTTCACGGCAGAACAACTCTGTCCCCATTCTGTGTTTGTACATTTTATACAAAACAGCAAAGCAGAATAACAGAACATGAACAGGCTGTATCAAGGGGCTGAGTGAAGACTGGAGTTGTGATTGGAAAGGTTGTTTCCACCTCTGGGAAGCTGACAGACGGATCAGACTTAGATTATATCCACTTAAAATATTGTGTGTAACGCAGCGTTTTGCGGCTCTTTTGGTTCACTGCATATGAAAAATAAATGTTTTAACAGGAAGAGGAAGAGAGAAACAAAAAAAGGAGACAAAATGAGGAAGGAAGTGTTCAAAAATGGGAGATGAGGAAGACAAAGAATAGAAAGAAGAAATGAGGCAAAAGGAGAACAAGGAGTGGAAACTCTGGTGGTGCAGATCTCGCTTGTTCATTCCAGCAGGGACATCTTTGTGTGTGTGTGTGTGTGTGTGTGTGTGTGCCAGTTTCCCAGCTGTGAATAGCTCTGTTGAGACAAACCTAGTCTGACAGCAATCACACACTCACACACACTACCTGCTTTGAGGGGATGCCACTTCGACTTCTTTCTCTCTTTCGTTGCAGACGTTTTTTTGTTTTTTTTTTGTTTTGTTTTTTTGGCCGTCTCAGACCCCTAATTTGATGAGTTTTCCATGGCTGTGGCCCCCAGTTCTTCAGTGTGCATGAGCTTGTGTGTGGGTTTGGCAAAAGGTCCCAACTATTTCTGGCATCCTTGATTGGTTGGACATGCTAAGCAAAGTCTGGGTTGATTCCCCACCACTGCTTCTCAAATTTCACATATTCATTTGTTTTGTTTTTTTACTCTTTTTCCCCCCCGACTTCTTTCCTGTCGTCACTCACCCTTTGACTCCTTCGCTCCACTCCTTTTCTCTTTCTCCTCATCTTACCTCTCCACTAAACCACTTCTACACTGTGCATTGTTTGTACGGAGGAAGTGACTCATTGTTCTCTTAAATGACCGACTGTACCAAATCAAAATAAATATGCTGTGAGTCACTAAAGATATCTGGAGTTCTCGGTTAAAACCTTTACAAACAAGCATTTAAACTTTGTGGAGGAACTGAATCATTTTGATTTAAACAAAACTACTTAAGGTAAAGTTGGAAATTGTACGTTTGTTCAAAAGAATCATTACACCCATCCACAGTCACTGAATCGAGCCCTTTTTTTTCATTTGTAGTGAATGTACTCAATCATGTTTGCTTTCTGGGAGCTTCATACACAGTTTAACATTCACCTTGCTATCTCTGTTTATCAATTGCAACGTCTTTATATGCACGGAGAAACACCCCTCTTTAGCACTGTCCTCATTTCCACCGTATTATCATTGGAAAGGTCACACTGATGTGCAGTGCAAAGAGAACCCTGTGCACAGACAGTCGGAGCAGAATCACAAGATTTTGGCAAAAGAGCGGCATGAAGAGTGGCAGTGTGAGCCTTAACCAAAAGCTTTCCAAACACATTGACAAGCTAATGAAGAGCATGCCGTGTGGTAGCAGTCGAGGCCAACTCTGATTTCATCTAATGAGTTTAAATTAGATTTCTGTCCTCAGCAGGACATTTGCCTTTTAAAAAGAAACACAGGAGCATTGTGACCAACTGGTCGCCTGCATTAGAGCAACAAAATCCCCAATGTGTCTCCATTTGATAGTTCACAGTATAGATCCATGCAAACACACCAGAAACGCCATGAATTAACTGCAGTTGATAACACAAGGTTTATATTAAGAACTGTTTCAAATTAGCATCCAAGGATAAATCAGCTGCAGTGTTTTTGTATGCACTCTTTAATTATGTACTTCTTTTGATTTGATTGGATTTAACTTTGATTACTTTAAATATGTCTTTAGATGCTTTCCAAGTTCATACAACTGGATGCTTGCATTAACTGTTTGCATGGTGTCTGTAGCTCAATTTGTGCGGGACTAGTCTTTCCTGGGGGAGCACTGGTATTTTGTAACAGTTGCAGAGGTTGTCTGTGATCTGTATCCTGTGTGAAGTTATCCAGTGATCGTTTCGGGCAATACCGGCCCCTAAACGAGCAGCTGTTGTAACTGCGTGACATTGTCCAGGTGGTTTGGTCCGCTTTAAAAAGTGCAGTGTGAAAGTGAACCGAACCAAATGAAGGTGTGAAATTTTTCGGCATTCCCTGCCCAATTGAACTGAGTTCCCTGGACTATCCTGGTGTGAATGGGCCCTCAGCCACAACGGGAGGTAGTAACAGCCCTGAAATGAGGCCAGCCGGCAGACTTGACCATGGCCAGGACAGCTGTAACGTTTTGACAGCGTTTTATGCATGCAACCCACAGTGGAAGATGTAAAAAGTAGCTGTTGGCAGTTAGCAGCTAACTCTAAGAGGAAAAACAGTGGCTGTAAATTTTCAAAAATTAGGTGGACAATTACGCAATTGTTGTTGTTTATAAAGCGCTGCCAACACGTATGTTATATGTCACACTAGAGGCCAACACTGGGGTGTTACATGTCATGCCCGCCATGCGTCTTTTGATTCTGTGATGCCGGCACGCTGCCTTAAATCACCCACTGGAGCACAATGATGCCACTGTCATCTGGTTCTGTGTAAAAATGCGAAGGCAGTGTAAAGAAAGGACTTCATTTGGCCCTATAGCACCATCTCTGTGTAAAAGGGCTTTAGTCAGTAGTGACAGTGTTGTCCGGGTGGTCCTGGAGGAGGCGGGGCTATTGTTATGGAAACAGTGGTTGGTAATAACTTTTAACAATTCCATATTAGCGGAGGGTGTGTGTGTGTGTGTGTGTGTTCGTGTGTGAGAGTGAGAGAGACAGTGTAGTAAAGTGTTTTGTGTTGGAGAAACGTCACGCATTTACATAACAGCACAGTGAACTGCAGTAAAAGGGACACTGATTGTAATGGTGTGTGTGCTGGGCCCACAGGGAGACACAGCAGGAGGGTAGAGAAGACACCACACACACACACACACACACACACACACACACACACACAAGCAGTAAACAGCTAACAAACGAGTTGAGTGTGATGTAAATGGTTGGTCTTTTTACGGTCTGCTGTTTGTTCCTGTTGAACAGTGAGTGGCAGCTCACACTGCTCAACCCTTTCACCCTAAACTTTAACCTCCCTGGTGTCTGACAGGAAGCCACACAGGCTGCTTTCTGATGCATTAAGATGAACGGGAATGTGTGTCTAAACGCGAATGGTCTTTTCTGACACATTCTGCCATCTGTTTAACCTAGCATGTTGTGACACACCAAGAAAGGGCTCTTCCTGGTGTATCACAATACGCAGAGATGCTGACTTGAATGGAGGTGGACTGTTTGTTCCACTTAGTCTTTGCTTTCCCAAACAGATACAGAAAAGGACAAGTCTTGCTATCCTGCAGGGTGCAACTAGATGCTGAATTCAACAATAAAGACTTTTTTTTTCTTTTATTTGACCAGCTATCTACACAAAGTGGAAGACAGCAGATGTCACCTTAACTTACACAAGTGTTGAGATCATTTCAGAGCTGCATCTGAGGCTGTTTATGATCTTGTGTAGCTACACCCAAACTCAGGAGCCTCATTTCCACCAAGAAGTTAAGTTCACTTCATTATACATTAGAACGATTATGTTTGTTTTTCAATTGTCAAAAAATCGGACGGTATCAATGGAACTGCTCCTCTCCATCCTGTTATTTCATCAGCCCTCCATTGAGGTACCTTGCACAGTGATTCAACACTAAAAAATACAGCTGGAAACACTCAGGTCTGTTGATTGGTCAAGACAATATCTTGGTACCCCACCAATGATGACCAGCCTGTTCCTTTTTTGTTCTGAAAACGTTGGTGCACAACCTCGTTCCATGGACGATCAACAAGGATGTAGACGTTTCTTTGTGTCACCCTTGAAGAGGAAATACAGCAAGACCTGGACAGAGCAGTGAGTAACAACTAAGGCTGGGTACAAAATTCTGTACCTTGAAGGGTATTGACTGAATTATGCTGGTAGTACTGAGTGCTGATTCACATTAAATCCATAAGTGCCAAATTATAGTAACTAAGAGCGTGGGTGACAACGCCAGGTGTTGACAAGCAGTGAAAGTGCCACAAAATGTCCCAAAGCCTGGAACCAGCCACTGAGCTCCGAGGGCGCCAATGGAGCTCCGCGGAGCCGCTCCATCGGCTTCCCAGTGAGCCATAACTCTCGCTGCAGCGCCAATCTGCCATGATAGTTTCAGTGTCTGGTCTATATGCTTTTCTAGTATCACTGCTAGACAAGCATTCGCACAAACATACCCAGACAGAGAGATATGAAGAATAGATGTTTGTGTGATCTGAAAAGAGCAGAGAGGCAGAATTGCTCTTTAGTCTACTACGTCACCCCTGAAGCTTGTTATATCATTACAGAAAAAGTATAAAACAGTAAAAAGATACCGTTATGTGCCGCTACTGAATTCCAGGTACTGAAACTGGTACCAGCATTAGTTCAAATGTGACCGCGCCAACCCTGGTAACAACCCCACCTACATTTTATACTGTCTGCAGTGGAAACACAAAACAGATTAAGGGTCTACGCACATGTCCGTGTGGATGTAATCACTTCATTGAATGATCAACTAGTCATTTCAGTGCTACATAATTCAATTATTGATGCTTGGAGACGCTGCTTTGTTGAGTTGTTGCCAATGCTCTGTCTACTTTTCCAAAAGAGAGTTTGATATAAATATATAAATTAGCACTGTGTGTATATACAGAGATCAGGAGAGGCAGACACAGATAGGATGTTGAATGGCTCGGTGTTGCATATGGATGTCATCATACCCCACTTGTGCTCACAGGTAATGATGCCTCTGCCTTTATCTTTGTCTTTGTGTGTGTAGAAGTGTCTGTGTGTGTGTCAGGAAAGTACGACACAGGCAGAGAGAGTAGCCTTGTTCTACACATACAAAACGTTTCAAACAGCGTCTGTACACCCGACCACAAAGGGACTGGAGAAAGCAGGGAGGTGTGTGTGTGTGTGTCTGGGTGTTTGGGTGGCACAGATAGAAAGTTGGAGATGTGAGTCACATTGAGAAGTGAATGGCTGTCGTTACAGTGCCCTTGAAGAAGCCACTCAATGTTTCTCTTTTCCTTTTACTCTTTCTATACATGCATCACACCTGCAGATGTAAACAAAGCAACACTTCACTGTAATTTCCAGTTTTCTGTCATCAAGACTAAAATACGGCAAATGAAAAAGATAGAGTTCACGTGTGCTGTGATGCAATGACTTGTTCCCACGTCAGTCTGACGTTAGATAAATGTAGGTCACCAAGATTAAAAAAAGCAAAAGTGGGTAAACAGTTTTAGAAAGTGGATAAATTGACTGTAGGTGACTTTGTTCTGTATTTCACCTGTTCCTGCCTCACTCTGTTTCCCTGTCTGTCCGTCTCTCACACGCAACCAACACAAACATCTGAATGCTGAGCATGACCTCCAGTTGTTCGCTATTATAGAGCCTACAAGCTGTCCACTTGCTGGATTGATTAAACTGGAAGAGAACTGCCCTCAGCTCTGCTTTTCAGACCGCGGTGTAAAAGCAAGAACAGCTTGAGGAATTTAAATTACTGCAAGTTGCTCCAAACACTAAAATAGCTCAAAAAACAATCAGCAGGTTTCTCTGGAAATTGTGTGGGATTGCTGAAAGATGGAGAGCTCAATATAAACTGAAAACTTGTCTCCTCAAGAAATACTGCAAGTCCCAGTGAATCAAATCTTCCTCTTCTTGCTCCAATACAGTCTGTGTGTACTGAAACAATTTTCTCCCCTTTGACTTTCATTTATTTCCAGTGTTTTTATAGCGTTTGTTGATCTGTCAGGCTGATGTTCCATCTGTTCTCAGGTATGTCTTGCGAAAAGGCTTATTAAGCCATAACCAACAAGTATGCTGGACCTGCCTACAGGAGGAACAATCTTACCTTAAGCCAAAATGTTTGGTTGCCTTGTATTTGCTATAAAAGCCTGGGCTTTAATGAGCTTCATAAGCATTTGACTACTTTTTATTGTGTGGGTTTTGGAGCCCTACTGCCAGACGAACTTCATGCATATTAGATCATTAGATAAAAGTGGAAAACAGAATGAATTTTTAAGCGTGAGATTGTTGACCCTGACTGTATTTCAACTCCAAAAGTGGGTGTTTTGTAGCAACCTGTCAGTGTTTATCCAGTGGCTTTTGAGGCTGAAAACAAGGGTGTTTTGTATCTGTGTTTTTCTGGCAGCTTTTAAAGCTCCAAACATGGATGTTTTGTAGCTGCCCATCTGCCCATCTTTTTTTAGCTCCAAACATGAGGGTTTTGTAGCAACCTGTCACTGTTTTTCCAGCGGTTTTTAGGCTCCAAACATGGATGTTTTGTAGCTGCCCATCTTTTTTGGCACCAAACATGAGTGTTTTGTAACGACCTGTCTGTGATTTCAAGTGGCTTTTTTAGGCTCCAAACATGAGTGTTTTGTAGCAACCTGTAAGTGTTTTTCCAGCAGTTTTAGGCTCCAAACATGGGTGTTTTGAAGCTGCCCATCTGTGATATCCAGTGGCTTTTAGGCTCAATATCTGGGTGTTCTGTATCTGTGTTTTTCCAGCAGCCTTTAGCCTTTGCTGTGTTTACACTTGGAGTTTTCCCCCCAAAACACAAGGTATTTTAAGGTAAAACATAATCTTTTTTCTAACCATGACCAAGTGGTTTTTGTGCCTAAACCTAACCACAGGTCAACCATTTTTTACATATCTGCTACATTATCACGTAGAAAAGAAACATGTCCGTGGTTTGCAGAAATGTACAATGCCAACATTCATGCTGGTGATTGCGTTCTGCACTTTGTAGCTGGCAGTATCTGTAAAACAGGACTTGTTTGTAAAGCATCTAAAAGTCCTCATTCCCCCTACCCAACTGATCTAAATTAGCAGGACTGACACAAATAAATCAAAGCCTTTGATTTCACTCAACACCTTGAAAATGCCTGAACACGTATTACTGTGAATGTGCTTTGAACTGTTGGATTGGTTTGACCTCTGCTCATGTTTCTAATCAACCTCCAACACTTAACCTCAATCGATTGCTGGAAGGGCTTCATTTCAAAAGGCCGTAGATCCACACAAGCCATCAGGCATCCTGGAGGCCACTGCAAACCTGCTAATGGCATCACCAGTGTCTCTTAAAGCCTGCTGGCTTTACAAATGATTCTGACTGTAGCCAGCTAATGTCACCACCGGCTATCAAAAGCACAAAAGATTCAGTTTAACGTCACACTAAAAATAGGTGGTTTGCCAGAAAATCTGTGAGTGTGGGGGGGGGACAGGTGTTTACCATCCCTAGTGAGTTTTGTCCTGCTTTTCGTTTCCTTAGCGCTGCCTCTCTCTCTGCTTATCTACAGCCCAGGACACACCCAGCGTCTCCGCTCTCCCTCCTCTCTTTATCTCGCCCTGGATCCCCTGAGGCTGTTTAGAGGGGATCTGTGACAGATTCGCCGGCGTGTGCGTGTAGCACTAGTAGCTCTAGTAGTAATGACAGGCAGATGGGGTTATTCATCACCAGCCAAGTCTCTGCAAGCAACACAGCCATTCTCTCTCTCTCTGTCTTTCCATCTATTTATCTTTCTATCTCAGTGATGCATCTGAATAATGGCAGATAAAAGAAAATCCTCTTTACTTCACTCCTAACGTAAGCTCTTTAAAATCTTTTTGTCTTCCTCCGTCTTGCGTGACCTTCTGCAGTCACAGGGGTATCGTCCGTGTCTCCACAGCTCTGCCCGCTACATTGTGCTTTTTGTTGCTGATAACGTTAATGATCAATGAATTAAACATTTCTCTGCTGTTGCTCTCATTAGAAGTCGTTCTGGATAACACTTTCACTTGGATGTAAAAATGTAAATTAATTTGTCCATATGTGAAATCCATATGGGAAGACATTAAAACCAATTACAGCCTCATTTGGGAGATCACATTTTGCATGTGTGCAGATGCAAATCACAGCTCACACCCTGTCTCTCGCTTTCCCCCTTTAAACACACACACACACACACACACACACACAGGTACATTCAAAGTCACATCCGTCTTTGCATATAGGTCAGATCCCTCTGACCACAACCATTCAGAGATCCATTTACGCATCCGGCCTTAAAGACTACAGCAATGCACACTTTCCTACACAAACACAAACACATACAAAAACACTCTTAGAAACACACACCCGCACATACAAACACACACATACATGCTGCAGGGCTGCACACACACAGCTCCATTATTTTTCTGAAGTGGCTTTTCAATTCCATGGCTGATGCTTGAGGGAGTGTGTGTGCACGTGTGTGTGTGTGTTTTTGTTTGTACTATACTGTGATGGGTGGTGGGGGTGCTTGACAAAGATTGTGACATAAACCATTTATAGTGCCGCCCTAGTGTTAGAGTGCAAGCTTGTGTGTGTATGAGCATGTGTGTGTGTGTGCTGTTGACATTAAATACTCTGTCCAGTCCAGTTTGGCACAGGGCACATCCTGTGATGAGAAAAATAAAAACGAGGGAGGAAAAGAGAGAGGAGAGGAAATTGTGGTTTATTATATTTTGCTCCAATCAGTAAAACGTGTCTCCTGTGCGCTCTTTACATTAATGCTTAATCAGTGCCTGAAAAAAAGGAACAGAATTACCCAACAGCGACAACACTTAATGACAAAAACAACCACGGTGCATTTTTCATACACAAACAGCTAATGAGCTGAATCAGCTGCCGTGTGGAGAGACGAGACGTGAGGTTTTAAATTTAAAGCACGCTCACTAATTTACACAGAGGTGGTCTAACCTGCTGTGTCACCACATGGGGAAGGCTTCGGGTTTACATCGACGTTACGGATGGTTAACAGGTAGTTTAACACCCAGGCAGGAGAGGAAAGTGAAGAAAAACTGTTTGGAGAAGAGGCTATGTGCACAGACAGCATAACAGGCAGCCAATTAAGGAAATGATATTTGACACTTGCAGCGTGCTTGGACCCGGCTTGTTGGCAAATCAGGAAAATCACAGAAAGCAGAGAAGCAGGGCAGAGTAAAAGTGGAGGGCACAAACAGATTGAAGGGAAATTGATTCAACTTTGTCCACAAAGCCTCGATCTGTGCTGCTCATACGGTAATGACATTTTTATATTTTGAATCCCCTTACTGCTGTCTAGGTGTACACAACCCGATCACCAGGAAGAATGTCAGCATTATACATTTCTGGTACGCTAAAACTTTACATAATATCTGGTTAAGATTAGGCACAAAATACACCTTGTTATGGTTCAGAGGAACATCATGTGTTGCCTGGAAATACTCAGTTTTGGTCAGTCCCCACTCGGAAAGTCGCCATGAAAATCAACTACTTTTCATGCCACTATGCCCGAGGAACAACAGTGACAGGTCAGGGAAAAATACCCATGTTTGTTGGGTAAAAAGCTGCTGGAAAAACAGCAATGACTCGCTGAAACACAACCAATTCTGTTGTTTGTTGGTCACGAAAAGTGCTCTGTGGCAACCTGGAATTACTCCAGTCGCTGAAATCATCTGGCGTCTGATCAGTGACTTCTGGCGTCAGACAGCGACGAAAGAAGCTGTCCTTTCACGTCAGCATGATAGGCAGCCGGTCACTAGCACGGTGTCAAGGGGGACAATATGGCAGGACAATAATGAAAGTAAAGGAGGCAGAAGTCCGAGGTTGGAGGGGTGGTGGGGTCCAATAACAACCGACTTTCACCCAGGAGGACCGGAAATTCTTATTTCCGAAACCCAAACACATGCTTTTGGGGCCTTAACCCAACTACATGACCACTTGAATTTGTTGTTGAAGAGAAGAGACTGTGTGCAAACTGTACGTTTCCTGTGCAAACAGGAGAACAAATTTTGAAAACAGATAATGCATGTAACAGGCTGAAGTTGACACAGCATCCCAGAACATCAACAGCCAACACACCCAGGGTACCTTGGACGTCGTATGTTAAAACTCCATGACCTCCTGATGACAAAGGCACTATGTCACTTTAAAAACCTGAAACGTGGGCTACAAATATAATGCGTCTGTGGTTTGCATAAATGTGTAATGGCAGCATTTGCTTGTCAGTCATGTAAATAAAAGTTCACGTTAAAATTGTAATAATTAAAAGCAAAAAAATTCGACTTATGATGGCACAACCAATGAAGTGTCAGAATGTGTGAAGGAGAAACAACCACAGTTAAGAAAGCAGGAAAGTGACAGAGATTCTCCACCAGCTGTTGTTTTACCATTCCAGCGGCAGTTAGGCGTCTAATTGATTACGGCGACCCCTATTTTCTAAGTGCAGTCTCTTCATTGATCCAGTTACTGCTGCCGCTGCTCAGCTCTCTCCAAGTGATTCTCCAAGTCATTAGTGCCAAGACGAGGGCCGCGTCTCGCTGTGGCCTCAAAACCACTTTAATGCAAAACCTCAGTCAACTCTGGGAAAGAGTAAAACAGGTTAGCAGACCTGTGGTTGGTCTCTAAATCTAGATTTAAAGCCAAGTGGCAATTTAACCAAAGCTAATCTTGGAGCTGACATTTAACTGACAGCTGATTTTCCCCCTGTGACACAAAGATATGCTCTTAAACTGAAGGAGTTAATAGATAATAGCTACAGCATTCATTCCTTTCGTAGCAGAAAGCTAAACCGTCATGCTGGTACCTTACATTACCTGCCATGCAAATGTGGTTTTTCACCATAATTACACCTGTAATGGCTGCAGGAGGTCACAGTCTGCATAATCCCATATATTGATCTAAATAAAGAACCATAATAGCTAAAGCATTAATTCCTTTAACAGCAGAAAGCTCAGGCCTCTGTCCACCCCGTCATCATGTCATTACCTTATGTGCAGTGCAAGAGTAGTACTTCGCTGTAACTATGCCAGAATTTCTCCACAAATTTCTCCATAATGGCTGCGTGAGATCGCTGTTTAATAACAGAGTCTCAAATATATGGATTTAAAATAAAAACCATAATAGCAAGAACATCTTTTTGTAGAACATCAAGGCTTCTGTCTTATTTTGTGTTTTTATTTTGTAAAATCTGATGAAAGAAATCATGCATAGTTTCTTTTAATGACACAATTTCAATACTTTTACTATGGTCTATTGTCTTACATTAGCCTACAAACACACAGAATCCAGTATCATACGCTGTCGGGGGTAAATCATGAACGTTAATGGTCACTGCAGGTTAAGATAAGCGATAGACAGAACAAAAGATGACCTGTAACACTCGTAACACCACGTTTACACGAAAACGATCCACTGAATACAGAATCGTTTCTCATTTTCGTTTTGAAAAAAGTTCCGCGTTTAGACGACAACATTTTGATAACAATCATCGTGCACACAGATCCGCAAAAATGACCAAAAACGCTGCAGTATACATGCCAGGCCAGTAGTTAGCGGTGTGACGCTTACGCTTCCAGACAAAATGGCAACCGCACGAACGTTTGTCTGGACGGACGACAAGGTGGAGTTGCTACAGTAAATCTACACTATGATGGGGAAGGGGAATTCAACAGGGTGAGCAGCACAAACAGAGCTAGGGAGTCCGCCATTGTTGTTGTGATGGTCTTCAGAGGAATTGCATATTGCAAGTTTACATGACAACGGAGACGGTGCCATTTCCAAAAAATTGCACTCTGGAACCCGTTTTCAAAATGTTGCGTTTTCAGGCACGCAAAACGCCGCTGTCGTGTAAACGATCAGCCAGAACGTAACTAAAGTTTACCGTTTGCAGTTGAAATCGTTGTCGTATAAACGGGACCTTGGTGCTACATTTTGGGAGGCAAAACCTTCGCCCTGATGGAAGCATCTGAAACTCAACATGGAGGGGATGTTGAGAGTCTGGTGCTATAGACCGAACTCTAGAGGTGACCCTCCCTTCATACAGATGCTATGAGCTATTGAAAGTAACACCAGTGATCTTACGGCACAGCTTCCCCACTTTATCCAACTTGTTCCTTTTTTAAGTTTCAGATTACCAAACCAACAGATGATGTTAAAAGAAAGAACGGACTCAATAAAAAGCAGAATAGAACAATTTCATGACTGTACAGATTTTAGCAGTATGAAGCATTTGAAGATACTCAAATAAATGACATCACAGTAAGCAGAAATACCAACATAGGCGCTGGTGGACCATTCAGAGTTCAAAGGATAAAAGAAGTGTCGTGTTCCTTTGAGAGACTCTGACATCAGGAAGCCAAAGTCGAGGGAATGAAAAATGTTGAATCACTGAAAACATCAATGAATTTCATTGATTGTCTGAGTTAGCTTTTGTCTGCCACACCATGATGGAGAATATTTCTCCTCTCATACAATATACAAACCTACAACAGCAGCCAGACGCTCCACCAGCTGCAGCCTCATATGTTCTGCTACTTTACCTTGAAATCAATTTCATGTTAGGTTACAGTGTTTGTCCTCTAGCAGAGGTCACAACCTCTACCTGCTGACTGTGTCTCCTTTCCTAAATTAAAAGACTGCATCACATTACACACAGCACACACACACGCACACACACTCACCCACAGCACATCGTATTACCTACATAAGGCAAAGCTATTGCAGCTCATGCAAAGAAACTCAATAGGCTTTTAACATTCATTTAGCCTGCGCGGCGGGGCTGACTTAAGCTATAGCAACTGGATCTGATAGCACATACATAAAGAGAGAGGGGGAACGGAGATGGATGGAGGCTGACTTTACATTACAAACCCTCTGATAGCGCTGTGAGAGAGAGACAAAGTGCTGAGAGCAAGTGGGAGAGATGCAGAGACAAAGAGAGCGCACAGGAAAAGGAGGGCTGAGGAAGGAGAAATGGCTAAATATAAAACAGCTAGCTTCCAAAAAAGAGAGACCTGAAAAGGATCGTTGTGTTGGAGGAGTAGATCAGTTCAGCACAAACTCGCAGAGCCAATAAAACAGTAAATGGTCCGACGAGGTGCATTTGTTTCCAGGTTTACTGTATTGTAACACAGTAAACTGTCTTGTTTTAGGCTTTGATGGCCGCAGTGTGGGCAGGCCGGCGAGTGCACACAGCCTCTTTTAGCATCTTTCAGTGCGTCCTTGCCTACAACATGATATATACTGTAATTGGTGGTTTTTATTTTCAGCCTTGTGTTTTTTCTTTTTGGCTTACTTTCATTGAATATCCCGACTCTAATATCTATCTTTGAGGATCTGGCGAGTCATGTTAGGTCCCACAGCAACTTCCAAGCTGTTTCATGTGGCACGGACATCATTATATGAAAAGATCCGCGACCAAGAATACTGGCGTTCGCTCGCGGCGCTATATTCGACAGCAGTTTGAGAACGTGCCAAATTCAATTTATTTTGGAGTTTACAGTCTGCCTCAGGTGAGGAGAAAGAGAGGGGGAGAAGTGGGGGAGTGATGGAGGAGAGAGGGAGACAGGTAAAGGTAGAGAGGGGAGATTGAGAGTAAACGAGAGAGATGAATGAACATCTGTAAATGCAGCGCGACTCAGCTGTGCAGCGCGGAGAGGCTGGATGATAAAACAAACATCCTCGTTTTTAATGGACTCCCATTTCTACTCCTGCTCCAGATTAGGGCCAAACATAACTCAAAAACATCAGTGTGTGTGTGTGTGTGTGTGTGTGTGTGTGTAGCTTTGGATATCAGTCCCAATCTATATCAGCTTGTCTTCAAGTAGAAACTAGAAAATTAGATGAGAGGAGATTAAAGGGGCGATGGCAGGGAATGTTATAAACCCAGAATATTAAAAACTACTTTGCATATATCCCATTCGTGTGTGTGTGTGTGTGTGTGTGTGTGTGTGTGTGTGTGTGTGTGTGTGTGTTCCCATTCGTGTGTGTGTGTGTGTGTGTGTGTGTGTGTGTGTGTGTGTGTGTGTGTGTGTGCGTCTAAGCATAATTCAAGCCAATATCTCATATATTTAGGGAACTGTGATGCGTACAGCATGATTGACAAATCCCTGAGCACAGCAGAGGACAAGTGAAGTGCAAAGGTTGTGTATGTTTGATATAAAGAGACAGAACACGTGGAATGTAAAGGTCATGAGGTCACGCTGCTTGGTTAACCCTCTGAAAATGGACGTCCCTCGGGCAGCCCCGCGGGGGTTGTTGTTTTCTTGATCCTGTTTAAAATTGATCTATAATAACAGCAAAAAGCTATGAGAACTAGAGCACTCGTTCTTTTTGCAACAGGAAGCTAAGACCTGCCTTTTGCACCATCACTTTGCCTGTGTGTGATGATGTCATTCTGTTGTGCAAGCGATCCAAAAGATGGTGGAAACGCGCAGTGACGCCACAGTATTGTTCGTCATGGCTGCAGGAGATCGTTGTTTACATGATCCTATTTGTAATCAATCGAAAATAAAAACTGTAACAGCGAGAGCATTCATTTCTTGCAGCAGAAACCAAAGAGGCTGTACACATGCCACGTCTTTCACCACCTTGAAAACACAAGGTCAGGCGCTGGGTGCTAATCGTGGGCCTCTTGAGCAACGGCAGGTTGCATCTGACATTGCTAAACAACCTCAACAAGCATTGCAAAATAGTCTATTTACCTGAAATCCTGAGTGCAGAGCTGATCTTCTCCCAGGTGTTTTTTTGTAAGTGGCCAAAAAATATTGTCCATGGGACAGACATAAAAGGCAACCCTTCTTCTTCTTCATATTTATCACAGACTGATATTTATAGAAGAAGGGAAAGATGTCTGTCAGCTGTGATTGGTTGGTCCTCATCACATGTCACGTACTGCTGCGTGTGCCAGCTGTGCGTCCACGTTGAAAACAATACTTCTGAAGGTGCAAAACAGCGCCATGTTTACGGCCCCTTGGGCTTCAATCTTTTTGGCACCATGTCGTCCACTTGCGATGATGTCATTGCTACATGTGGTTCAAAAGATGGTGAAGAGAAGCAGGTCGATAGGAGTGTCTGCTTTTAAATTTATGGCACAATTTCAATATTTTCTTATCAAGTATTCTGGTTGATTGACTTCCATAACCTTTTAGCTTTCAGACTGTAGATTTAGGGATATGAAGCTTTGCAGTCTGCTCATATAAATTTGCATATTAAAACACTGACAAAAATGTACAGTTCAGTTAACTTACTGGAGTGTTAAGAAATATTTTGATCATGTTTCTACATTTAGAAATCTTTTGGATCAATATGTTTTGTGAGTTTATTTTTAAAATTCCATCAAAAAGCATGTCCGATTTTTGTAATTCTTTTTAAATTTGTGACATAATTTCAGTACTTTTATTAATAATTATGGTCCATTGGCTTACATTACCTTTTAGCTGAGGTTGTACAGATTGTAGCGATATGAAGCATTTGAAAATGCTCCAAGAAATGACGTCACAATAAGCAAAAATATAAACAGCACTGGTGGACCGTTTCTATGAGTTCAAAGGGTCAGTGTTCATCTGTCAGAGGACATGTCCTTCCTGTCATGTTTCACATTTCTCATAATCTCGTGATCATGACAAGCACCTCATTTTGTTTAAGCAGTACCGGGACTGACGTTGGCATGCATCCAGTCACACACCCACCCACCGCTCCTGTAACCTCCAGGTCTCCTCTCGTGCTACATAATGTTCCTATTTATGGATGTTTACAGGATGAAAATCATCCATCTGAGACACTCTGATTCTCCGTGACTTTTGGTTGATGGTCAGCTGACGTTTTGAGGGATGGCTGGCAGAAAGCATTTTTCTCAGTCAGGATCAAAGCATGAAAACTGAGCTAAAATCTTTCAGAAACATGAAAATAGACTTGCGGGCATGTTCGGTATAAATTAAACATCTTTAAGTGATGCCTTCTTATTCTGGCCTCCAGATGAAAGTGCACCAAAACAACACTGCCAGCATGTAAAAAATAAGGACAGACTATTTCTGTGGCACGAAAATGACAAAAGGGTACAAAAGGTACAAATTCCATCTCGCATTGATAAGAGTTAATGCTGCTCACTGTTGCTCAGCTTAGCTTTCCATTACTCAGGCATATGGTGGATATTTTTTGCTGATTTATCATTGCCACAGGCTTTCAGCGGATCTTAAAATAAACGGCTAAGACGCTGTGAGCCCAGAAAATCACCAGATGTACAGTAACTTTCATATCAAGCTACTTATTAAGTCTGCATGTTTTCATGGTCTCAGCTTAGAGCAGAAATCCATCGACTGTTTTGCAGCAGCTCTCTGCTCTCCCTCTTCCCTTTTTTTCCTCCTCCTCTCCCCAGATGCCTTTTAGAGTTGTCATTGGAGAGTGACCTGTATTATCTATCTCTGACTCTCTCTCCCCGGCTCTGTCTCTTTCTGCGTCTGAATGGAGATTTAGATAAGAGAGTCTGAGCTGCAAGAGAGCAGCCGCTGAATACCAAGAGACAGACCAAAAGAAAGCGAGAGGAGGCCAGAGAGGAGCAGGGAGTCAGGGCCAGATTTACTGAGCCATTTGCACCTTGTTTCAGACTCATCCTGCGGCTGGAGAGGTTCCTGGTATTTATCAAACAGGTGCAGCAGGCTCAAAGGGCAGTTTGACTGTCATCTGCAGCTCATCTTTGCCTGCCGTGAGCGAGCTTCATCATCTCTTTGAAGCATGCAAGGGAGGATTGTACACAGCGGGCTGTGGTCAGTTCCTTGTGCAGATTCATCTGCATCCTCCAGTTAATCTGTATCATATATAAATCTCAGTGACAAGAGATCAATGAGTACGCAGCAACAAAGTGTGCAAGCGAGCTGCACTGTCAATTAGCTCAAAACAGAAATAAAACAGCTCCTTTGGAAGAAAATAGAGATTTCATAAAAGATGAAAGGGCGAGTTGTAGTTTTATGGTTTAATACTCTTGTTCGGAATAAAAACTTACAACTTCATAGCCTGCAGTTCACCCTGTGTGTATGTGTGTGCATGTGTGCATCATCTCCCCGTCGTCTCCTGTTTTTGTTTTTCCTTTGCATGTGTTGGAGAGCTGTTCTCATCTGCCTGATTCTGCATATGACACACACACACACACACACACACACACACACACACGGTCCACCATTTAAAATGTCCCCAAGGTGATCGATGAGGTGGTGATGGAAATGTCATCTAGTGCTAATACATTTATCATCGCTCATCCAGCCTCATGAATTTCTCCTTTGGTTTTCAATCATTTTTTGCTCTTTTACCACGAGGCCGTTTGAATGCCGTGATTCATCGGACTGCCAGCGGTTTTCTCCGAGGAGGCAGACCGGCCGTGCAGGCATCCAGCGCTCTGACTGGACTCATTAATTAGTGGGCAGGACAATGATAGCCTGTGTTTACATGGACTCATGTGATGGGCCGGTAAATAAAGAGCGGGGAGATCTCCAGTCAGCGATCGCCACACAGAAAACAAATACCTACATAACCGCAGAGCAGTTTCATATTCTAACACGATTTCTTGGGGAAAGTTTTTTTCATTAAAGTTTAACATCTGTGACCAAAGTCAAACTTTACTCAGTCTTTAATTTAGCTTCAGCTGTTTATTACTGGCTGCACGCTGGTCGTCCAAAATAAGTTTCTCACTGTTGGTTTGGGAGCAGTCAGATAATATGTTATTGATCCCTGGAGCAGAGAGCACGGCGTCTGGTAGGGATGAGTTTCTAAATATTGGGGTCACAACGAGGCACGTGAAGAGAGGGAGGCTGAGGGTGCTTTGTCAAGGCTTTTCTTTTGATGAAGTCCTGCCTGAGGTCCGTATCAAGAAGAGCATTTAACAATTAATAATTTAGCTTTGAATAAAATGACGTGGCTGCCCTCAGTCACTTTATGTCACACGATGACCCTCACCTGTGGCAGGTGAAAGATCAGCTGTGACATACCAACACTTTGCCATACCAAATCGTCACGTCACTGCTAACGTGTACATGTTAGGCGCTAGGTACCATCCTGCATCTGCTATTGACATTCTGGGATGCCGCAACCAATGCTGGGACATCAACAAAAGCACATGGTCAGGTTTGGCTCTACATTCATGCCAGGAGTGAACGCTGGGCTCCCAGGATTTGTTGGACCCATCCACCATCCCTCCCGCCCGCCATATGGGGACTTTCCAGCTCCTTATATTACGTTGTTACCGGCAGTGTTTAAACCTGTCGCCATGCAGGTGCCATCTGGCCGTGTTATGAACCGACGCCGCCCACAGCACATCATAAAACAGCAAAAGGTGGCTTTTGGCGTCTGATGCCGAAATTACTGACAAAGCGGCGGTATTTGACGACTTTAGAATCAGAAGAGGCTGCTTTACTTTCAAGTTTTCAAGAGCAAAAAAAGGTAAAGTCACCTTAAATGGCTCAAACACCAGAGCGACATCATCACGGTGCCCACGCATTCCCGTACGTCTATTTTTCAGGGCACCGCCATATTTTTGAAAGCTGGCACAAGACAAAACACAAGAGTAGCACCCAGCCTTGTGTCTTCCAGGTGGTTAAAGACACCGCACGTGTACAGCCCCTGATAGCTTATGTAAAGTTTTAAAGCATTCTTGTTCAGGGTGGTCCTGACTATATCTATGAAAAAAATTCATGTGACACTGTTGATAGATTTAAAGGGAAAGCCACCTCAAATTATTTCATCATGCAGGGGACAATGACGATATTATGATGCGGTTTGTTGTAAGGTTCCATGTTACATCCCATTTGAATATGGCTTGATTTAATTCCACAGGTTATGTTGTAAATTATGTTGGTGTTTTGAATTATTGTTCTACATGCCCTCTTTAACTTTGAGCGCCTCCCCCTCTAAAGGTCTCTGCACGGCCGTGGTAACGACCCCACAGAGGGTCACGCACACACTAATGGAGTCACATGTGGTTATTTAACTGATGTACATGATAATAATGTGATCATAAATAAACAGGAAGTGGAGCGAGGAAAGGTTTAGTGACTCAGTGTGCTGCTGGAGGACACTGAAGCACAAAATGATGCTCGCCACTTTCCAGGCTCTGAATGTTCGGCGTGTCCTCCAGCTGAAGGACTTTCTCGCTACTTATCCAACCGGGAGCGCATAAAAATGGAAATCAAAATTAAAAAGAACATTTCTAGGCTAATATTCCAGAGATGGTGATGATATTCACTCCTAAATATGTAATTGATGGAAATTATCTCTTCATCTATTCGTGATGTGGTGTCAGTGGGAGCAGCGTCCTGATCTGATTGAAGGGTTTTATTTTCATCGCAGACGCGAGGTTGGTTTTATGCTCTAAACAGACATTAAAGAGAAGCGTCACAGTGCCGAGCCTGTGTCAAGATACAGTGGTGAGAGATCATTACATATTCATGTGAGTGTGTACTTGTGTGTGTGTGTGTGTGTGTGTGTGTGTGTGTGTGTGTGTGTGTGTGTGAAGTGCTGGCTGAACTGCTCTATGAGTAAGAGAGCGTGTCATACAATAACAAACTATCTAAATGAAAATCATCGACAAGTGAGGCGAGTCATAACTGAGTGTGCACGTACATACAGAAGCGGCGCCGCCATGCAGAACTGAATATGTAAAAAGCATATTTACTCTCTGCCCCTGCCCTCCGCCTCCTCCTCTCCCTCTCCCCTCCTTTCTATCCATCATCTCTCCCTCTCCTTGCTCTTTATTCCCCCTCCCCACCCTGTCAGTTAAATGACTCTTGCTCGTTTTTCTCTGTCTCTCTAAGTCAACATGTCAACTCGAATATATCTCTTCCCTCAGTCACGTCTTCGGTAACACACGCCGTCATTATCTGTTTGTATAAGCACTGGCTGCATGCACGCTGGCGTCTCTGTATCAAAGCATGGTGAAGTCTGTACGTGACTTTGTGCAAAGCGTTTTTTTATCAGATTTTGATTAGTGTGTGTGCGCATTACCTGTTTGTTGTGTTTGCAGTATCTGCGACCCAATCACCAGAAAACATGGTATGTTACATTTGCACGTTATTATGTAGCAGAGACGTACAGACCCAGTCTTAGGGGCGTTCTGGGACGCCTGTTCCATGCATTGTGTCTTTGGAAAATACACTTAGTTTTCACAGGAAATACAGTCTTTTCAAGATAAACTTACAGGTAAAACACCCCATAATTACGTTTATTTCCTTGCGCAACTAACGCACATGGTTAGATTTAGAAAAGAAGCATCATGGTTTGGAGGCAAACACAGGGCTCTTGGGTGAAAGTCCGGTGTTTAACGGACCCATCCATCACCCCTCTCACTTGCCCTTTGAGGACTTTCCAACTCCTTAAGTTGTTCTCTAACACCGCCTGGCAACGCATCATATTGCCACAAAAGAATGGCTTTTCTCTACGACGTCTGACATGGAAATCACTGACCAAGCAGCAGTATTTGACGCTTAAGAATGGTAAATGGACTGCACTTGAATAGCGCCTTTCTAGTCCTCCGAATACTCAAAGTGCTTTTCCAGTATGAGTCACTTTCACCCACTGACACACACATTCATACACTGGTGGCCGAGGCTGCCATACAAGGTGCCAAATGCTACTCCGTTTTAACATACTCACACAGTGATGGAACATCAGGAGCATTTTGGGGTTCAGTATCTTGCTCAAGGATACTTCAACATGCAGACCTTAGGAGCCAGGGATGGAAGCACCAATCTTCCGATTAGTGGACGACACACTCCACCTTCTGAACCACAGCCGCCCAGTGACAACAGGTTGAATGGTTCCAGGATTTAATTTCAGCCAGACAGGACATAATACAGACAGCATCAGAGGAACCAGGCTTTAACAGGGCATATAATTTGTCAGAGAGGTAGCATGTATAAGGTGAATAGAAGGGGTCCCAAAATAGACCCCTGGGGGACCCCGCAGATGAGTGGAGCACAGGAGGACAGCTCAGATACTACGTCACTTTAGTAACATTGATATAACACGTATGAAATGTACAATGTATTTGTGGTTTACAGAAACACACAACACGAACCATTTCTTCTGGCATCTTGGCTGGAAAATGTGTATTTGTGTCTGGAGGGCTGTGTAGTAAAGTGTCTGCCTTAGATGTCACAGTTTTATTTTCCTCTCGCGCTTCCCACCTCTTTATGTCTCTCCATCAGCCTTTCACCTATGGCACAGAGAGCATTTATTGCTGGCTCCCTCTGTCTCCTCTTGTTGTTCACACCAAGTTACACATTATTGGAGAAGTGAATAGTGAAACAGAATACAATGTCATTGCTCTGAAGTTTTCATACAGCAGGCAGCAACACAGACTGCTTGTGGAAACAACAGTGTAGAAAAAAAGCAGCCTGAGATCCATCAGAGACAATCTCAGCAAATGAAAATCTCCTATTGCACCAGTTTGGTGCACCGCCCTTCACATTTATACTCCCAACTCCAAATGAGCTTTGCACTGCATCCTCAAAATGAGTTTTTCTTTGAATCCCACAATGAGGAGTTTTTGGTTTGCTTATTTTATTCACGCAGTGACAAACAGGGAAGGAGAAATTAGTGATTGAATTGAATGTGAACACACAATGAATATACGAGATGCAAATGACTCCTTTGCACAGATAAGAACCTCGAGGGGCTAATAAAAGCTCCTCACCTTAAAGCAATAAAGAAGTCTGTGGCCGTGGGAACGCCGAGGGTGAAGACTTGAGAGTTTTAAATTACGACTCCGGTTTTAAAACATGAGCAGCTTTTTGTAAATGAGCAGCATCTCCTTCTCCAGGGACACAGCCAAATTAAGAAGAAATCAATGTGGAAAATATAATGAGCTCCAATTTACAATAGCATCACCAAAGGACAATACTGATGGCTCACAGTCAAGTTGTTCATCTACAGCATGTTGCTTTTAAATAGTTCCCTGAGTCCTGTGGCCTGAAGATGTCATTGCAAAATCTGGACAGTCAGTACGTTTACATGACCTCAGAGAAATCTATTTATGGTGTTAGTCCGACTGAAATCCTACGAATTTCTCAAAGTCAGACTAACACATCCAGATATGCAGTTGGGAGTCAAATTACTCCTGCATGTATACAGTCAAAAAGGTCCAGTACAAACAAGTCAAAAGGGAGCATATCGCCACCGATCATGGCGGAGTCGGACATACTTTGCTCAATCAATCACTTCCCCTCTTGTGCTTGTATACTGGGACAAGGACAGGAGTCTAATTAAATGGCCTGATCGAGCTGTAACCATAGCTCAGCTTAACTGTGCGTGTAAACACACTGACTGAAATCATATCAAAAGTATCCGACTGGACTTTCAGTGACACATTCTCAACCAAAGTCCCTTTTGCAGAGTTGTCTCACCTTTAAGCGCAGCTGAAACAACGTGTGTATAAACAGGCCAGCCAACGTTTTGACATTTTGACGATGTATTATGAGTGTGACCCACCACCAGAGATTTTAAAAGTAGCCGTTAGCAGCTAACTCGAAGAAGAAAAACAATGGCTGAAAATGTTTTCACCCTGGAAAAAGAATGAGGTCCAGGACTTTCTTACCCTCCGAGCAGAAGACAAGATCAGCTGCATATCAGTGACAGTAAATGATTGTTATTGCCATGTTATGCTATTGTTATTGTTTAAAAAGCGCAGCCGACACATGCTCTGTCACACTAGAGGACAACGCTGTTGTGTTACATGTGTCTAAACTGACACACTGGAGCAGCATGATCATGCTGATGTTTGGCTCTGTGTAAAAATGCAAGGGCAGCATGTGTCACCATGTTGGCAGAGCAGCGGATTAGCAGTTTGCAGACGTCTGTAGCAACCTATGCTAACAATATACTTCATGCACTTATGGTCATAAAACTTTGGATGAAAGTGTTCAAGCATGTTATATTTGGGCCTCATGGTTTGCTCTGATGACTCTTGCAGTACGAACTGTTTCATCAGAACTTATCACTGGTTCACATCAGTGCCTGAGAAGGACAGGGGAGTAACACAGAAGTTCAAACTCTTCCAGCTAGCCGCGGCTGTTCAGATCAAACTCCGCTTTAAAAGGCAGACAGCAACAACATGTCAGCCGGCGACCTTACACCCACGCCTGCTGTTCACATTTCTGCAGATTTAGCAATAGTGCCGAGTGCTTTCAAGTGACTGCAGCTTACTTCAACAGTTAAAAGTACATTTAAATATCCATTGGACTTCATGTGTGTTTGCATTCCTCAACAATATCTTTTCGTGCTTACAATTAATAGATTGATTGATTGATTCAGTGTTTGCCGATTGAGTCAATCGATTCTGACAATCAAGGAATATTGAAAATCTGTAGATTGTTAGACGTTGTTGTTCAGACACAACAAACAATCCTCATACCTAATCTTAGTTTGATTTGGAAAAACAAAAGAAAGTCATCAGCAGCACTATCAGGACTTGCTTGGCTTTGATTTTTCAGTATTGCACACTGCCTGGTGGACGGGAAAAAAAAGTGTGGGGGAATATTCGTTTCTTTCCTCAAATATAAACTTTAAAGCTGTATGCACGTCAGACTGCGGCCACGGGCTTAAAGAAGGTGTACGTCACACAGTTATTTGTCTTTCCATGATTGCAATGTGTCTATTTCAGTATGTATAAGTTTTCAAGGGTAGACAGAAAGTTATTGCCAGCCACTTGAGATGGAGGGGAAAAAATCATACTGACTTCTATCTCTCAGGCTTATCTAACCACATGGAGCTATTTCAGAGCATCTGACAGAAGCTTGGCTTATATTTTCAGATGAGGAAGTGGAAAAACACTCGGCTGTCTAGAGCAAGTGTTGTAGGAGTAGCACTATTGTGGGAGCAGGACGTCTGAGCTCAGAGATAAAAAAAATAAAATAAAAAAAAGGCCTATAGTTACCAGCCAATCCCCTGTAAAATAACTGCCCGCCACTTGCACCTGCATCTCCTGAGTAGCAATTTATTTTAAACTCAGCAATGAGTCAGAAAGGATGTGAGAGGAAGAGGAGGAGGAGGAGGAGGAGGAGGATGCTTGCCTACAGATAAAATATATGAAAGGAACTGTGCACCAAAAATAAGTTAAAAGAGTGCAGATAAAGAAGAGTCACGTGGTGAAAACTGTCATTTTACAGACCACTGCCAAATTTAGACAGGTCTAATAAATTGCTGACCCATCGCTTGGCTCACGCTGAAGTTGCCACTTTTTTCCACAAAGCATGCCAACCTGACTCTGCCTCATGGAGGGAAACTTAAGCAAGGCGTGTGTGCATGTGCATGGACCGGTACATGGTAACACCTGAGCAGCCTGTATATACTCATCGAATGAAATGTGCCTGTGTGTGTTTGTCTATGTGCCCATGCACCTGTGAATGCATACTGGCGCATGAATAATACTGACACAGCTGGGATCCACCAGTCCCTGCCAGCCAGTATGTGTGCGTGTGTGTGTGCGAGTGTGTGTGTGTGTGCGGCTGCCAGCTGCGCCCACTGTGCTGATCCTCAAAGCCGCTATCACATTCTGCTTGCATCATTTCACCGCAGTGGTACCGAGAGCATCAAACTCATGAACACATGCTCACAGTTACCGGCCCATATTCACTCTCACACTCATGCGTATAATCACTTTCTTACATAAACACTCCTTCTGTGACATGAGATATCATGATCACATATCATGGGTGTTTTAAGCGGCTGGCTATCAAACATCCGGTTTATAAATTTGATTTTTTTAGCACATGGTTTCACAGCAGTCACCATTCATCTGAGCCACACACACACAAAAAAAGACAAATCTCATTTTAAACTTTAAAGGGGTCGATTTCAACAGTCATGCATCAGATGTTGTATATTCAACTGCTGTGGTCAGTCAGGGTGTGTGTCCATATGGCAGGAAAAGAGGTGGCAGGGCGCCGGGGAACGCTTCGTCCCAGCACTTCATAAAGAAAAGTGCTCCCTGCTGCTTTCTTGATGACCATGGGTTCATCTCAATACCTGATCTTGCATCCACATTTGCACACTTGCATCTTCGCTCCGCCGTCGTAAGACACAGGGGAAACATTCGAAGATGATATGTGAGGAGAGACGACGCAAGGAAATATGCCTTCAGAGAAATGAGACGTCTTTTCTTGTGAGGCGTCAGGTGAAGCGATGTCCATTTCTGATGACGGTGGCAGCTGCTTACAGCTGGATCAGCCATCAGTAGGCTTTATTACCAGCTATAGAAACGCTTACTGGAGTTTGTGTCTGTGTTGTGTTTGTGCCGTGAATGATCAGCCTCACGTGTCACTGAATGGAAATGACGATCACTCATGTAAAAGTGTTTCTTGCTGACAGAAACTAGATGGTGGTGAATTAGAATGAAATAGAAAGTGAGTGGGAGTGATACACTTCATTTTCATCTCTTATCCGTCTTCCCTCTCGTATAAAACTCCAATGAAGTTGTGATAGGATCAGCCTGATCAGCGCTGCGCTGTCAAATCAATAACTGATATCCAATTAGGGGGGTGTCGGTCAATAAAAGACTTTCGCAAAGGCTGCACTCGTGTATCCTCGCTTCCCTTTCCTCTGAACGCCTCCTCGACTCCTCTGAACACATTTAGTGAATCGGGACGTCCTACAAGATGGCGGGTCTTGATCGATTTCCAGGTCAAGTGATCGAGATCGGAGGGATGTTGGATGAACCCCGTGAAATGCTATGACATCAATACCTTGACATTAACATTGGCTAGGTAGCTAACATAATGCTACACAAACGGTGAATAAGCACAACACTTAAAAGCAGCATTCAGTGTCCAGCCGATCTGTTTCCACAAATGGGCTTTTCTGTCTTTACTGTCATTGTTTCATACAGCTCAGATAGACAGTAGCTAAAGTAGCGGTAGTGACGACACCGGCACCTTTCTGAAAAGTTCCGAGATTTTCAACTTGAAGCGCCAGAAGCAGCCTCAGGGTGGCCACATATAAACGCATATGTCTTCTCCTTATTGGGAACAGCTGATGCTGGGAAAAAAACAAGTACTATATGGAAACAGACCTTTGTGCTGGAGAGGTTTTTTTTAGGACAATCCTAGATGACAAACGCTTCCCAAAAACCAACCAAATCAGCAGAAAAAGTTGTCTATGTACCTTTTTAGCAAACCACAATTCTGTTTCATTTGCATGCTATTGTATAGCGGAGACTTTTCAACAGTGATGCCGTTAACATAGTTAGCTTAGCCACAAAAAACACTTGGTTACAGTTGGAATAGATTACGTTTTGGCTTAAAATACCCAATTTAGGGGACACTTTCCTGAATGCTAACACAGTGAGGTGTCGGTACAACCTCAACCTCAACCTCTGGAAAAATAGCAGCGGACATTAGAAAACAGCCACATTTGGTGCCTAGACAGCTACTTGAAACACAGCAATAACTTGCTTAATTTTATTTTTTTTTTGTTGATGATTGCTGGTCTTTAACAGTGGTCTGCAGCTTGGCAGGCATCTCGCCAAGTTCACCACCACCGCCCAATGGCAACGTAAGCTCATATACAACGCCACTTTCGGAACACTGATATGATGCATAAAAAAATGAGTCATAAATGTACATTATCAACATTTCCTTCTCGCAGCCAGACTGCAAAAAGCATCCATTACTTTCAAAAAGGTCAGCAGAGGTCAAAAAGCTTCTTAAACTCAGGGTCAGGACTGACTTCAGGGATGCTGCCAACTTCCCTCATGTAAAGGTCAACTGCTATACTGCCCTATAAAGCCAGAGAGCAGTAGCTGTATGAGGAGGAAAGAAAAAGCTTCAGAGTTCGTCTCCGGTCCAGACAAACTATTAAAATTTGGTGTTTTCCTTTAAACAACTGAATAACGTTAGGCTTTCCTCCAGCTTTTGTTTTCAGTGTTGAGATTCCAATTGGCTGCTATCATGGAATAAATCCCAGCATCTTGATTTAGAAACTAGATGAAACACCAGATTTTAATCTGAGAGAGTGTAATGTGTTTGGATAGAGCTCAGCTAGAGGACTATAATCAGAATAATTATTCTGGTCTCACTCCAGCTTCGGGCCTTTTAGCTAATGACAGATGCAACACTAATGGCTGCATTTCAAGCTGTCTATTTGCATGTGTACATGAAATGTGTGTGCAAATATCGTGTCTGTGTGTGCGTGTGTGTGTTTGAGCAGGTCGGCTTGCCTACAAAATTTGCAGACTGGTCCAGAAATATTAAAAAAATAAAAGAAAATGTGATTATTTTCTGCAGTGATGGGTAGCTAAGCTGAGAGATGATGGCAGTCTGTATCCTTAAATGACCTTGCTCCTGCAGCTGCAGCCAAATATCATTTCATACCTGCTTTTAGTCTTTTGCTGAGCAGAAGAGAACAGAACTAATACAACAAGCTGAGGGCTAAGTTCTGGTGTTTTGCCACTGAATGCTTGTTGTGCAGTGTAATGGAGGACAATAGCAGGGGTGTGCAGTGCTTTGGATGTATAGATCCACATGATATGATAGTCTGACACACGCAGCAGTCCTATTAGGGACACACACTGCAGCCAGAACAACAATCTGTACGGCCGGTCCTCTGTTGGAGTGTAGTCATACATCATGACATCTTTCAAATGTTTTTATCTTGATTGTTATTTATTGCTGAAACACAACACGAGATCCGAGGGTTCTCACCATGTAAATAAAATCACTCTTCAGATATGAGTGCAATTCATCAAAATAAATCAATACAAAATATCATCACTTTCTGAAAGCCTGTGTGCAAGCGCCCAAACGTATGCGCGACAGAGTCGTTTGCAGTGGACTGCCGATCAATAGGCCTTTATTCATGCAATGCACATTTCACACAAGAACCAATTCAAACAGCGCTTTATAGTATTGACAGTATTGTCTCAGGGTCTCTTGCAACACCACAACATGGTGAAATCCATTTTCCCTCTCATAATGAGCTGTCATTTTCTGGTTGGAATGTGCTCAGTCGTCTCTGCATACAAAGCAGGCAGATTTAGCTGCAGAATGATAATAACAATAGCACAATAGTGATTGGTATAGTTCCACAGCGACATTGCTGATATCACACAATAATGATTAGCGCAGGGCTTCAAAAAGCATGCCTCTGTGTAGTAACGTACTGTTGCTATAAACCCACGTGTGCTGCGTCAGCACGTGCTGCTACACGTACTCTGATAAGAATCCATTCCTTCTTCTTTAACAAGGTGAGCAGAGTCAGTGTTCCCTGCATACAAAACAGGCCGATCTGCTACATGATAATAATGATAGCATGATGATGATTGGTGTTATACAGGAGGGATATTACCAACACTGAATAATAATGATCTGATATAATGCTCCACTGATGATGAAGGTGTTTGTGGCACTCAGAGTTATGCCCATGATACTGATGGGGTTGTCAATTTCATCCCACTGCTGCTGTCACTTGCTTACAATGCAAACAACTTAATACTTATTCTTCTTATTAAGATTTTTAATACACCCAGACATACCTTGCACATCAAATGTCGACGTGGAAGTCCATGACCAAATGTCGTTATGTGATAAGGTCAGAGTGAGATCATGTTGCACCTTCTGTTCCTGGGATATGACACTGAACAATGGCCAGAAAAGTGTTTTATGCAAAAAGTTATGATGTCACAGTGAAGTTGACCTTTGGCCTTTTGGAAAAACAATGACATCACTTCATTATTTTATCTTGTTCGACATTTGCATTGAGTTTTGTCATAATTAGCATATGAATTATTGAGCTGTGGCCAAAAACAGGGTTAGGATTAATGCATGTTTTGTGAGGTCACACTGACCTTGACCTCTGAACTTTGACCACACAAGTCTAGTCAGTTTTTCCTTCAGTCCCAGTGGATGTTTGCGTCAAATTTAAAGAAATTTCTTTAAGGTATTCTTGAGATGTCCTGTTCATTTGAGACTGATTCAAGGTCACACTGACCTTGACCTTTGACCTGTGACTACAAAAGTCTAATCAGTTTATCCTTCAGTTCCAGTGGATGTTTGCATCAAATGTAAAGAAATTCCCTGAAGGTATTCTTGAGATGTCCTGTTCATTTGAGACCGATTCAAGGTCACACTGACCTTGACCTTTGACCACCAAAATCCAATCAGTTCATTGATGAGTCAAAGTGACCGTTTGTGCCAAATTTGAAGAAGTTCCCCCAAGGTATTCTTGAGGTGTCATGTTCACAAGAATGAGACAGACAAGGTCACATGGATCTTGACCTTTGACCTCTAAAATTTAGTCAGTTCATTCTTGAGTCCAAGGGCACAATTTCCTCATGGCGTTCTTGAGATATGGCGTTCATAAGCATAGCACAGATGCACAACAGGACAACATAACGCCTCCGGCCACAGCTATCGCCAGTGCGTCGGAGTACCGAAGGAAACACTGTGACTTCCTTCTTGATTTACAGATGAGCAGTAATTATGTTTTTAAGTGTTTGAGCAACTTATTAAAATTGTTCCAGTCTGTTCACAACATTTGCACAGAACAGAATAAAATGTCTACAAACATATTTTCCCAAGAAAAATGGGGTTGAAGCAAATTAAACACAACAGATGAGATATTAATTCACCATGTGCATATCTGGAGTCATATTATGAACTGCGTTCATCTATGTCGGAGATGAAAGCTGCACTTTTCAAGGCACTGACTTAATGTCTAAATGTTGGAGAAATGTAAAAATCGTCTTTCTGTTCTGGTTGTTGGTGTGGGGAAAAAAAGGAACATAAAACAGACACATTAAATTTCCTACAAAAGCCTGTTTCGTTAAAGCTACTGGTGCTGATCTTTAGTTCCTGCTAAAAATGGAGGGGAGGTTAATTATTGTAGCGTCTCGGTCCTCGGAGCTGTGTGATCTCTCGCTGCACATTTATAAAGACGTGGATAAAAGAAATGTGGCACAGAGGATAAAGGCAGTTTTTGGCCTTTTGATATTTAGCCATTACGACGTTATAAAATATCTCCCGCACAGTATTTTTCCTCATCTCTTCACTCATGCACCATCACACCCACATAATTGCTAGATGGAAGGGAACTTTTAGAAAAATCTCATGTTGCCAGACTGCTTCCTTCTGTTTTTTTTTCCACCCTTATTCACCCACTGAATTTCGTACGAATCACAAATTTTCATTTTCAGTGAACGCCCCGCTTCACACTCACGCAGGGGAGCTGCACTGTACAACCACTGAGCACCAGCACAGGCCCTGAGCTGCTCCACCGGGACAGGCCAGGGTTAAGTGGCTTGCTTGGGGGCTTCTCACTGGTAGTTACTGATGGAGGCGAGAGCATGTCCTGTTCATTTCAGGTAACAGCTCACGTGAACTGGGAATGCAATGGAAACATAAAGGCAGCTGCCTCCTTTACAAACCTGACCAATTCTAATCTTCCATCGTCCCATCTTTGGACCCTGACCCAGACATCAGTTGTGTTTTCACACCATCAGTCACCATTATATAACAGTAACTGGCTATTTAAAGCTGAGATTTAGC
The DNA here is from genome assembly GCF_006386435.1 of Epinephelus moara. NCBI lineage: Eukaryota > Metazoa > Chordata > Actinopteri > Perciformes > Serranidae > Epinephelus > Epinephelus moara. Next base: position 37,910,029 of record NC_065524.1, on the reverse strand, counting down.
CGCTTGGCTTTGGGTTACAGACAGTCTGATAAACAAAGTGTCTCGGCTGCGTGTTGAAGCGTCCTTGAGCACACTTCACCTCTGCTCATCTTTGAAGTGCCACTTCAAATGTAAGTGTGCAGCATGTAAGCAGTAACACGTTAGATGTCCTGATATATGAAAATAATGCATGAGGTGGAAGAAAAGAACAAATGTCTGACATTTTCTTGGACTGCACGATATCGTGTTATACGATCACTGAAGGAAAAGGTTCAAAGCCTTTTTTGAAAGTTTGTTTATAGTCTAGAAGATTCATCCCACCACAGTGAGTTAAGGAGATACTTTGCCGACTTTCAACCAGCTGTGTGTCATAACAGTGTGGTTCGTATGTGTAAATAAACTGTGCTAAACTCCCCTCCATGTTGCCAGCGCCCAAACCTCCCAGCTCTGATGTGTCATCGGGTGGATTTTTGCTGGCTCTGGGACTGTTGCTGCAACTACAGATTGTTGTACCACATTTTTGTATGCCTGCCAACACCACAGACAGAGAATAGAAGTGGATCGAGAGAGAGCCACCCGTCTTATTAGCGGGTTTACCTGTGTTTAATGTACTCCACCCCCATTTTGTAGCAAAAAATAAAATGACATACCCAAATTAAAATGACTGTAGCTTCTGAACCGCTCTGACTACATGCATGCATAGAAAACTCTCTGAAGAAAGAAAACTCTTTCTTCAGAAAGAAAACAGAAAGAAAACTCTCTGAAGTTTCTTGTGAAAGTGTCAGAATCACTCTAGGTGATACATCTGAGCAGGTAAATGACACTGTGGGGCTGTAGGCACACTATCAATGAACACTTGTTTCAAATTTGAAGAAGACTGCTCAAAGTATGACCATTCTACAGTGTTTTTTCCATGAAAAGATCCAGGCGGAGCTCCAAATGACAAGTCGGTCACTCTGCTTCAAAACAGTACTATCAGTGATCAAACAACACTCAGCCAGCTTCAAACATTGTACCTTATTGAAATCAGGTGTGATTATGATAGCTGATGTTGTTTATGACACAGAAACACCATAAAATATCACCAAATAAAGCCATATGAAACGTGAAAGTTAAGATCCCACTTTCTAGACGGTGTATCTCAGCCAAAAATAGTGGTAGGAGTGAGACTCTTACCTTTTATAAAACAGCTACGTGCCCACTAACAGCTCCACATAAGGTCGCGAGTAATCCTGTAACTTTTCCCGTCGAAAAACGGCATGACATGACTTGTCACCACTCATCCTGATTTTGGATTTTGGGTGTGTAGGCAGCTCTGGTGGTTTATCAAAACCACAGGTTCGACAGCTCTGGTTCAGATGTGCAGTCTTTAAAGACACCCTCTGGCCAATCGAAGAGTTGACAGGGTGTGATGTAAACTGTAAAAAATCAGGACAACAACAGCAAAAGCTGAGTTTTGAGTTTGTATATATAATGTTAGGACACTCTGAGCTCTCACATTAGGCTGTATGGTGAAAGTCTTAACAAGCAGAAAGTAGCTGCAGGCTGGTGCACTGTACATCCAGGAAGTGGCTCGGTGAATGTAGAGCAGCGCCGGCTAAGTCAACACATGAATTAAATATCTTTTATTTATATTTTACTCGCTCCAGTCATGCTTTACTACAGTGCGGTTGTTTTGATACGAGAGAGTGGAATGCAGTAAATTCGGGAGGGCAATGTGAATACTGTTTGAAAATGCCAAATCTCTACAGTATCTCTGCTGGAGCGCTGTCAGCCTGCTGCTCTCTTTGTTGACGTAGTTCTTTAATGGCTTGGAAGCATTTTTTCAAACTCCGATATTTATTGTAGGAAGCCAAAGAAAGGCGGATTAGAAAGAGTATCTGACAGCTTCACAAGCATCGGGGGGTTAAAAGAGGTTTGTTTGTTAAGTTGCTAATGTTTAAATTTGCATATGCATATCTTAAGCTTTCTCAAAAAGCTTAGTCCACATCTACACGCCCTCGCTTCGTATTTGTTTATGATTCATTTACTTTCATTTTTGTCCTTCTCATAAATATTCTGACATAAACAAGCCGCGCATCTCTCCTCTTACTGTCCCTGCACTACACGCACAACACGAGAAATACAGAACATTCAATTAACATGTATATAATCATAATCCTATAATATACAATGTCTTTGAACCCTTTCCTGCTCAATGAATGATACTTCTTGCATGTGATTAATCTAAATTCGCCCTCTCCTCTTTCTCTCAGGCAGATCTGTGTCGCCGTGCAGAGGAGAAAACCCTCAACGTATCCGACACCAGTAATGAGCTAAAGGTGCGTTCAGCAATTTTTTTTCTTCTTGTGGTGTGTGTGCGTGCGTGCATGTGTGTGTGTGTGTGTGTGTGTGTGTGTGTGTGTGTGTGTGTGTGTGTGTGTGTGTGTGAAATCAAAAGGCCTGTGGATTGGCTTTGACACATCAGGCCCCTCTTGCCTGTTTAGCATTCTGTTTAACTGGCTCCCTCTCTTTCAGAGATATAGAGAGCAAGTGAGAGTGATGGCTGAAAGCACACACAGAGCGTTATCTCTAATTCTTTCATTTGGGATTTTATGCTTCATTCCTTCATTATATTTCTCTGTTTGTTTGTTATTTCTTTTGCTTTCTTTTTTTTTTTTTTTTCTGAAGACCTTTTCCTGTTACCGTCTCTCAGTGAAGACCTTTGTCCTTCATGGTTAATAGAAAATTATTCTGAATTGTTTAGCTTGCTTCATGGTTAATAGAAAATTATTCTGAATTGTTTAGCTTGTATTTGCCTACAGCAGCTTGTTAAAGAGGACTTGTAAAAGTGCATACTTAATATGATCTAATGCCTGAAAATGCGGCTTACAATGCATTTGCCCTCTGGGCACGTGTTCCCAAAGTCACCGTATCGTGCACCTCGCATCTCCCATACTAAGCGTTTTTTTTTTTTTCATTCGCCTGGAAAAGTTGAATAGATTAAAGGCAGATCTAATCAATCCTGAGTGTGCTTATCAGTGGCTGGCAGGCTGACGAGCCGATTTCAGAACAGCACATTCTAATCCTTCAACTGCAGGCTGGAAACTGGAGAAAGACTAATAGGTTGGAAGAGTCGGAGACAGTGGGTCAGACAGAAAGCACGGGGAAAAACAAATCTTTGAATATTTAGGTCTGAAAGAGCTGTTTGGGTGTGGAAGACGACAGACGAGTAGATTATTGCACTGATATGTTCACGCAGCCCAGTCGCCAGAAGTAAATGTTGGCAATGTGTGTTTCTGTAAACAATGGATAACTTGCATTTGCACATTTAATACATATCAAATTTTGACATTGTATATGAGCTGACTTTGTAATCTAGTGGTGGACGGGATGGTGGATGATGTGTCACATACACATTCACACTAGGTATCCTGGCTGCGTTTGTTGTTGACGTTCAAGACACTGTGTCAATTTATGCTCCTTACATGCATTGTGTCTTTTTTTAAATAAACTTACAGCACTGTAAAGCACATATTTCCCTGTGAAAAAACATAATTTGGTTAGGTTTTGAAAAAACATCATGGTCTGACTCAACATTTATTTGGGAAGCAAACACCAGGCTCCTCACTGAAAGTCCAATGTTGTTGGACTCATCCACCACCCCTCACACCCTATGAGGACTTTCAAGCCCCTTAAATTATGTCATATTCCGGTGGCGTTTCATACTGACACCATCCGTCGGTGTTACAAACTGACGCTGCCCAACAGGGTATCACACCACCGCAAAATTATGGCTTTTTCGTCAGTTTCTGATGGATATATCAAAGACAAAGGGGCAATATTTGATTACTTAGGAAAGAGAAGAGGTTGTTTCAGCCCTCAGAGGTGTGTGATTTTGAGCAGCTTGTGCCACGAAAAGCTGTTGGTTTTTACCGAGACATTGCTGCTTTTCCAGTGAGGCTTGTGTCCACAAATCTGGGTATATGACCATAACCAAGTGTTTTTATAGACTAAACCTACTGTGAAGTATTAGGGCTGCTGTGAAACTCTGCAAGTGTAACGTACCCATGATTTGCAGAAATGTACGATGCCACCTTTGTTTTTTGTTTTTCTGGCGATTGGTTTAGTTTAAGCACTTCAAATGAAAAATGGAATATAATGATTGACAATACTAATATAAGCAATTTAAATGACCAAGTATCAATGCGCTACTCATGATTCTGTGTGTGCACACACATTGATTTTGTTGATGCATTTCTTATGTATAAGCATACTGTAATGTGACTTGCACTGGCAGTTTACTGTGTGTTTCATCTGTTGGAATGAATGTTAGATCAATGTGTTGGTTTTCCTCTTTGGCCACAGTTCAACTGTTATTAAAAAACAGACATCAGCCAATGGGAAAATCAGCCGTTGGGGAAACACCAACTGTATTAAGTGACAAGAATGATCACATTTATAGCGACTGAATGCAGAAAAAGTATCAGTTATTGGAGGCTTAAATGCTGTCCATTAAAAACTCATATCAGTCAGACATAAATGAAGACTTAAGCTCTTCCTCCATCTGGATTATTCTTATGAAATGTGTCCTCATCGACATCTATTGATTCCGCCTGTAACTTATTAGGATTCTTGGTTTCAAAGGTTTAGCTACGCCGCGTGCTGATTGGATGTTTAACCTTTTGACCTCCAAGCCGAGATCTGAGCACATATCCCATAATAGCAGGCATTCATCCAGATGACCTCCTCTGTCACCGTGACAACTCGGTGGCAGGCAAACTGACAAAGAGTTTCTGTGTGTGTGCGTGTCCTTAGATTTGTAGAAAAAGAGATAGAGACAGAACAAAAGTGCTTATCTGAACCAGTCTCAGGTCACATCACCCCCTCCTCTCTCTCCGATTAGTGCCTTCTCCTCTGCTGCTGAAAGGAAGCAACAGATTTATTGTTCTGTGTGTGTTTGTGTGGCTGTACGTGCATGCATGTGGCAGCCCTGGGCCACATTTCTCAGTAATTTCAGTCTATAGCAGTTTCACACAGAGAGACAGCAGGAGGATATTAGCACAAGCATCCATTCTCTCTCTCCGCTTGTTGTGTTTTCATGATATGGGGAGATAGTTTCTAAATTGCGCTCTATTTCAGCTTACAGGCAGTTCACCACAGATTTCTGCCTCAACTAATGCCTTGAAGCTCGGTAAAATCACTTTTGTCTGGTGGCAGAACTGCAAACTTTAGCTGCACAATCCTCCACACACCAGTTTCCATACTGGTCACCACGGTATTTATGGCAAAATGTCAAGAGTTTCACATTGAAAGCCGTGTTGCTGCTACAGTACAATACTGCTTTGGCTTTGTCTGCATGCTGATCATGTATCCGGTGCATTTATTTGACTTGCTTGCTGATTTTGCATGCATTAACTCCAGCAAATGTAATGCTTACAGCAGCATCATTGCAGATTAAGTGTAGCTGCAGTGTAACGATTCCAAAATGAGATTTTGAAGTGAGAATTCCCCTGGAACCGCAGTGTGTTGCTGCCAAAGGTTTATACCAACAAACATAAAAACTCAAAAGGCCTGTTTTCTGATCTGCTAATGATCTGATCTGCTGTGTATAAGACACTTGTGCCGCAAAAAGTGGGTCAATCAGGTCATGATTGCTCCTCTCAGCATCTGTGCCTCATCGCTTGTGCATTTGTGGATACTTGTTCCAAGTGTGGAGCACACTGGAATCTGGCAGTGGATGTGACTTCATTAAATAATGTATAATAAATGTGTTGATTGTGTAAGAATGAGGAAAATATCAATTTGAGAGACAAAGCTGTGATGGCAGATGCATGGTCAACCATCAAGGATGTAGATACCAGGAGCATCTTTTCTCAGTTGTATCCCTCTGCGGACCAGTCAAGTTTCTTTGACAGTTTACATCCACGTCTGTGAAAACATGGACGCTTCACACACAGAAGATCCATACAATCAGCACAGTTTCTGTTCCTGAGATTTGACGTTGCTAGAAAAGTGTTTTATGTAGAATATTATTATGTCACAGTCAAGTTGACCTTTGACCTTTTCAATATAAAATGTCACCAGTTCATAATTTTATCCTTTTGAGTAAATTTGTGTTATAATAAGTGTATGAGTTCTTGAGTTATAACATTTTTTTTTTTTTTTTTTTTGAAAGGTCACACTGACTTTGACATTTGACCTTCGACCACAAAATTGTAATCATTTTATTCTTCAGTCCAAGTGGACGTTTGTGTCAAATAAGGTGTTCTTGAGATATTGCCTTCATCAGAATGAGGGTCACATGGACCTTGACCTTTGACCATCGAAATCCAATAGTTTTGAGTCCGAGTGAACATTTGTGCCAAATTTGAACTATCGTGTTCACGAGAATGAGATGAATGCACGGTAACAGTGACCTTGACCTTTGACCCTTGTCAAACAAACTCTAATTCGTTCATCCTTGAGTCCAACTCAACCTTTGTGCCAAGTCTGAAGTAGTTCCTTTAAGGCGTTCTCGAGATATCACGTTCACAAGAATGAGATGGATCCAATGTCATATTGACCTTGACCACGAAAATCTAATCAGTTTGTCATTGAGTCCAAGTCAATGTTTGTACCAAACTTGATGACATTTCCTCAAGGCGTTCTTGAGATATCACGCTCAAAAGAATGAGATAGATCCAAGGTTAAAGTGGACATTTGTGCCAAATTTGAAGGAATTCCCTGAATGCGTTCTTCATATAGGACGGATGGACAGACAAACCAAAAACACAATGCCTCCGGCCACGGTTATAGCGTCTGCTTAAAGTTCTGTTTAATGCTACACCGGCAGTTAGAAATTATTCCCTTAATGACATTTGCAAAACATGACAAACTTGCAACAATGAATGTTAACACAACAAGCAGAACATGCAAGGTACAGCTGTGCATATACAGTACTAACACATGAGGTCAGTGGAGGGGGCAACTTGGTCTTGATAAGCCTTCTTTGAGTGTTAAGTAGGAAAATGCTGTTAAAACTCATTAACTATCAGGCTCATATATCTTCAAAAATCTGGCACTGATGGGTGTCTGGGAGGACAGATAAGGGCCAGGAATTAGGAAGGAGAAGATTCCTTTTCCAGGGATTTACACAAACACACACAGAGTGAGTTTTAATGCCCTCTACCAGTATTGATTACCCAGCAGTCTGACTGATTGAGAGCTAGATATAAAAAAGCACACATCAATAAAATACTCTGGAAAGCCTGTGGAGACTTTTAAAGACACTGCCCTTTTCCACCCACTCACACAAACACAAACAGCTGCCGTGTGAATCCAGAGGTCCGACAGTGACAGTTTGGGAGGTTGTTTCTCCAAGCTGCTAGTAAATAAATGTTAACGTCAGAAGTTCAAAAGCAGGCAGATAAAAAATAAATTAAGCCATTTGAAAAGACAAGCTCACCACCTGCTCGGTTGTGATTGGTCTGTTCATAACTCAATTACAGGTTTTGCTTGTTTTCCATATCCTCGCTGCTTCCACCCCCATCCATCATCCGACGCCGTCTTACTGGGATATGGAGGCTGGAGTTTGTGTTTGTGTGTTATTGGTTGTGTAGTTGTGGATGTGCAGTGATGAATCAGTTGTGTGTTATTACCTAGCTTAGTCACCAGAAGAAAAATGTTGGCATTGTACACTCTTGCAAACCACGAATGTTACACCTGCACGTTTCATAGTATCATATCAGAAAGTGATGTAGTATATGAACTGATTTTTTGCAAACCACTGTAGGCAACAAACATGGGTGTTTTTAAGCAACCTGTCCAACCCAGTCTCACACCAAAGTCGTCGCAAACCAGGGCTTGGTCAGTGACTTCCAGCGTTCGTCAATGACCAAGAAAAAACAGTTGGCCATTACAGTTGTTGTTTAACAGCGCCCAGTGGCATCAGGGGGAAACGTGGTGGGACAACAACCAAAGTTAAGGCAGTAGAAGTCCAAGTAGGGCAGGAGGGATGGGTGGTGGATGGATCCAACAACCACCAACTCTCACCCTGAAGGCCGGTGTTTACCTCCTGTATGATTGTAAAGCCAAACCCTGTTCTTTGTTCCTAAACCCAACCACGTGTGTGTTGACTAAAAGTAACCACGTGTGTTTGCGCGTATTATAAACCAAAACCTTAGCACACTTTAACCACAGTGTTGTTGAAACATAGTTTGCAATCACGTACGATGCCAATATTGTTTTTGGCATGCAGTTTGTAGTACCTGTTGACAGGCTTAGCTGTTGGTGCTGACGACAGCTGGGTGGATGAATCACCAGAAAATACTGAGGCATCTTTGGAACATCAGTCTGTCCTGCTGCCATCGCTTCTCTGGGATCATTTGAGGGTAACAGAAGCGTGTCACTACAAATGCCGTCTGGACGCTGACTGCGGCTTTGATGCCTCTTCGGATGACTTTTGTAATATTTGCAATGCCGTGGTTTAAGCTTACACAGCTCTTGCACTCAGCCTTTCACCATCCTGAATAAGAGCATCAGCTTAATGCGTAGAAATGAGTGCGAGGTGCATTGACACTGAGGCAGAAGTTTTGGAGACAGACTATTTCAGCTTTAGATCATTTTCAACCGCACAAAAAAACATGAGTGAAAGGCTTCTCTTTCTGGACGGCGCAGTAGTCTTTAAGTGAGCAATAATGAAACTATTGTGTGGATTGACACACTTACAAAATGGTATAATTGCAGTCTCATTTCATTAAATATCTGGCAATTTGAAATCCTCCTTCTGACAGAGCTAACACTGGCAATAAATTAAAACTTACAATTGAATGCCACTGACATTTTTTCTGCCTTTTTGTGCCCTGAGCACCTTCAGATGATTGCTGAATTCAAATAGCAGCTGAAAACTGTGAACCTCAATACCCAGGGATGGTGAAATGCCATGCCAGTAAACACTTATCAACCTTGCGGGACTGTAGTATTTTAAAGTAACCAAAAAAGATTAGAAAAACACCTGATGTGGTAATCCAGCTTTCTCTGGAAGCATTGATGAGCTGCTTTTTCAGAAACCGTTCATATTAAACTCCCTCACTACCTGTGGGCAGAGAAGTGCAGATACCTGACTCCAGAGTTCCAGTTGGCAAACAGGGTGATGCTAACAGCGTCTTATTTAGGAGCTTTGGGAAGCTCTTCTCTGTCGCAGGCTGATTTTGTGTAGAAAGCTGCCCCGGATGTTCACTCCTGAAACAGTGACACAGGTGATGATGTAATCATGAGAGCTTTGAGAACACTGAGTGATGAGATCAGGTGACAATGTTTAATTTGGAAGCTTAAGGGATGTACTATCAGGAGAAAATGGCATTTCAGAATGGAGGGAAATTGCTTTTTGGGGGGCTCAAAGGATGCAAGATATGGAGTTATCCTCCAATATGAGATTACAGGCTTGGCTTGATCAACCAAGCTTACCGTCACAGAGCCACCTGCACTGGATTTCCACTAGAACTGGGGAGGAAGACAATACTTTGTGACACAATTTTTTTTTTTGCTTTTTAACCCTTTGAAATCAGATCTCCCACAAACGGCTGAGGGATACCGTTGTTTGCATGATCCTGTTTAATTAGATCTAAAATAAGAGCTCTCGCTCTGCTGTAGAAAGGAGCATGAGATGGATTTGTGGCTTGATGCAGCGTCTGCAGTGATGCGGGCGCTGTGCTGGACCGTCATGGTGAAGAGCCGGAAGGCAAAGCTTTCGATTTCCTGGCCCATCTATGTCCCAACCCTCACCTATAGTCATGAGCTCTGGGTAGTGACAGAGAGAATGAGGTCGCAGATGCAAGCGGCCAAAATGAGTTTCCTCAGAAGGCTGGCTGGGCTCAGCCTTAGAGATAGGGTGAGGAGCTCGGACATCCAGAGGGAGCTCGAAGTAGAGCTGCTGCTCCTTCACATCCATAGGGGTCAGTTGAGGTGGTTCAGGCATCTGATCAGGATCCTCCTGGTCACTTCCCGTTGGAGGTGTTCCGGGCATGTCCCACTGGTAGGAGGCCCCGGGGCAGACCCAGAACACCTGGTCTGTGAACGCCTTTTCAGGAGGAGCTGGAGCTTTCTTTGATATCTCCCGTCTGCTGCCCCCGCGAACCAACTTCGGATAACCGGTTGAAAATGGATGGATGGATGGATGAAATATGAACTGTAACAGTGAGAGCATTCATTATTTTTACAGCTGGAAGCTAAGGCTTCATCACCTCATTACCTTATGTGACCTCACCTTACGTGTGGTGCAAATGTAGTATTTCCCTGTAATTCTGGAATAATTTCACCAGGAATTTCCCAGTTATGTCCATGGGAGACAGTGGCACATAGATATATATTGATCTAACATAAAATCCATAATGGCTACATTCAACATTAATTTTTTTTGCAGCAGAAAGCGAAGGCACCTGTCTTCATCATTGTGCTACGCTACGTGTGGTGCAAACCATGCGAAAATATGCAGTGGTACCAGAGGAATGAACGACAAATCCTTCAAAATAACTTTGCACTCTGATCCTACAAACAAGTGTTCAAAAATCTTTTATATATCAATAAGTTTTATTTTGTAAAATCCAATGGAAAAAATCCCATTTTTGTACTTTTTTAGTGACGTAATTTTAATACTTATATTAATTATTATGCTTTACTGACTTACATAACCTTTCAGCTTAGGTGTAGCAGATTTAAGAGATATGAAGCATTTGAAGATACTCCAAGAAATGACATCACAATAAGCAAAAATACCTGGTAAAATACTGGTAAACCATTTCTATTACAGAGTTGAAACGGATGAACACAGATAAACCACTACACATGGATGGATGGATGGATGGATGGATTAGTTTTTCTCATATTTTTAGAGATCAAATGAGACATATCCCTGCATGGGGGCCTCAGACAGGTTTCATTTTAATTCTGCTCTGCTCTGCGTTGGCCTTTATCTGTGGCGTTGTGCTCTGAATCTGTATTCACCGCTCTCCTTCGTCTCCTTCGTCTTGTCCGGCTCTTCTTTGCTCTTTTCTGTCCTGGATTTCACGGCTTCATTCTTTGCTGCCCCCCCCCCCNGTCTTGTCCGGCTCTTCTTTGCTCTTTTCTGTCCTGGATTTCACGGCTTCATTCTTTGCTCCCCCCCCTTCTGTCTATATGTTCCGCGCAGCATGCACAAATCAAATGTAAATATCCCATAAGCATCATCACACAGCTCGCAGCCCTGCCGAGCAACAAGACGAAGAAAAGAGAAGGAAAGGAAGAGAAAGAATGAGCAGATAAATGTGTTTGCCGTGAGATTACCATGCATCATAAACCCATAAACCCTGCAAGGAATCAGAGGGATGGAGGGGAGAGAGCGAGAGATGGGGGATTCGGGGACAGAGGGAATTCAACAAGAGAAGGACATGAGGGAGAGAAAGAAGAGCTACAAATATGGATGATGGTTAACAGCAGAATGAGAGCACAGAAACACAAAGGCAGAATGAGAGGGAGGAAAAGCCAAGATCAGGAGGGAGCAGAGAGAATGTCAGAAGGCAGAGATACTGAAATACAGAGAGATAGAGAGAGAAAAAACAAATGTAAGCCCCTGAGGATTAACTCTCTCATTTCTCTATGGGGAAGAATGGGAAAAAAAGAGGATTTCCATCTCCTATCCTCTCAGCCTCTCTTTGATATCTCCCGCTCTCCCTCTTTCTCTCTCATATTCTAATATCTTTAGTCTCTATTCATCATGTTGGAACAGACTTGCTGAGCTCGCTAAAGCATGAACACACATGGCTAACCTAGCTGGACACAAATCCCTCTCTGCTGGTCTCTTTCTTCCTCTCTTCCCCCTACCGCTCCCCATTTCCAGTTGATCTCTTCATTCCTCTGTCGACATCATCCGCTATTTGTTCCCTCGTAATTTCCCTTGTTTGCGGTGGACCTGAAGGCAGCATAAATTCTTTTTTACCTGCCTCTGTTTTCTCCATCTGCGGCCGTTTGGCAGCTGCACAACTGTTGCACGGGGGCCAATAACACACAACAGCGCTCATCATTGTTGTGGTCGGTTTAACGAGCTTTGCTAATAAGATGAACGGGCTTCCTGCTGATCAGTTAATGGTGCATTCACTCGTCCTCCACAGTGTGGTGATTCACAGTTTTCACGGTTTCTACATGAAAAACGCTGGACTGAAGGACGATTTAATTACTAAAGTCAAAGAATTTAAAAAGTGCAGTTTTACAGCAGAGGTGCTCTGGCAAGGCAACACATGACATTCAGCTGGAGAAGAAGGGTTTCCATAAGAAGCCTCACACACACACACACACACACACACACACACACATCTGTTTCTTTGTTTATTGTCAGTTTGATTGACTGCACTCACTGTAAACGTTAAGAGGGAACTCACACTGAAAGTTGTAAGCTTAGAAAACAATAAATACATTAAAAAAAAATAATAAACAGCACATAAACCCAGACCAGTTACAGTTGGTTGAATTGCACGGTTTAATTTTATTTTTTAACCACTCTTATCTGAGTTTAGAGACTCTCTAAACAAAGTTAATAACATTGAAAGTAATTAAAAAAGACACCAAGAAAACTTTGTTTCCTGCATGCTGCCACAGTCAACGAAGGAGTTTAAAGCCCCTTTTACACTGCCAGATGTTCCGCGAATGTTGGGCCGTTTTGCCGGCAAGCTGCGAGCGTTTATACACACAGAGCCGGATTGGCGAGTTGATCCGAGGTGCCCAATTTTCCGCCTCGTAGGGTAGACATATTGGCGCAACCTTTTAAGTTTAAACAAACTGGCGGTGGATAAACAGGAAACAGCTGATAGCAGGAATTAGCGAGCAGCTAGTAGCAAGAGGGAAACACAAACCTGACAGACACTGTAAAGATGGGCAACTGGGGAGACAAGGAATTGCGCGCCCTCCTTGCCCTCGCCGAAGATGACGGGGACGGTGAAGGACGGGCCGACTTACGAGAGAATCACCGAAGGACTGACCAGCCGCGGCTTCCCTCCCACGTCACTGTTTACTTCACACGCTGAGCTACACGTTTTGTTACTTGCTCACGCCCCCCATTGCCCCGAAAAAGGCACATTCTGTATAAACAAAAGTAGGTAGGCGGCATTTTGCTGCACTCCCCGATTTTGTTTTTATACTGCCAATGCTGAAAAAGACTGATTGGGCTTTCCTGCAAATTTGCACAATTCCTATCTAAAAAGGGCTTAAGTCTCAATGAATTGAAAAAAAGGCAACCATGTTTAACAAAACTATATCAACACATCCGTTTAGAATCTCTCACACAACTCTTGCAGTGTGGTCCAAGTCTTATTTTTTAGGTCATATGCTCAGTACTAAAACCTCACAACAAAGGACTGTACACTTTTACATATGAGTGGTGCGCCCTGAGCAGGGTGAGTAACTGATGTACAAATGGTCATTTCAGGGGGAGGAATTCCTTTAAGAGGACACTTTAGTATCTAGTGCCAAAGAAAGCAATGTTTCAGTGTGACCATATAGTCATGTATGTTTTCTGTGCGTTTCATTAGATTATGTTAAGTTTTTGCCATTTTGCAGCGTCCGTGGTTCAGCTTCGTTTGGATCCCCTTATCCCGGTACATTTCCTCCACGTGTGGGGAACATGGTGCGAAGTTGGATGCTCGCACACTGCTGTTGAAATGGGATAGAAAATAAACAGTTTCACAGCTGCAGTGTGAAAAGGGTTTTAAAGTGAATCTCAAGCCACTGCTGCAGCGTCTCAAGTTACTCTCTGCCCGACTCCCTTTTTCCCTCATCCTCCCTTCACTCCAGTTCTCCACTGTCGTTGCTCTACGTCTGTCCTTTTTCTTCTCTTCGTCGTCTCATGTATTTTCTTATTCTCCCCTCTGAGTTCATGGTCTTTTGTTCATGCCTACACTAAACCTGAATAATGCTTCTACGTTTTGGTGTTGCTGTAGCTACTCTGCAGGTGACTACAACAAAGTGAATCATTCATATTGCTGCGTATTGCTTTGTGCATTGACTGGCACATGTTTTTTTTGTTTTTTTTTTCACATCAGCGGACACAAGGAAATACGAATCAGCCCATTCTTACCATGTCCACGTCAGGGATGCTGCAGTGAGGAAATATCAACATCGGTGTTACAGATTAAAATGGACATTTTTCAACTACTTTTCAACTACTGCTAATGCAAACTCACAACTTTCCTACTGCTGCAGCTGTTGAAAGCGTTTAACTGGTTAACTTTGAGTCAACTTTATCAGGAAGTAGTACGCAGAATGTGTTTGTCAGTGAGATTAGCACTACTACTACTACTTTCAACAAAAAAGCGTTAGCAAACCAAGATGAGAGTCATTTTCGGTATTTTTTCACAACGGATCAGTTTGAAATATTGCTGGTAGCAAAGGAACGAGAAAAAGCTGCAGTGGTGTGAACTGGCCCGTCTGAGTTGACTCACATCGGCTATTGGTGTCACCTGCAACTCAGCTAGTAAAATTGCTGGCAACTGGTTTTACAACGTAAAGCTGTAAACCTGTTTCAACAGTCAATCAGCTTGTAGTGAAGTCTGCTGGTCAATTCAAAATGACCGCAGACAGTGTGTTTGCTTGCTGCAACAGGCGCTCCGTCTCCGCCGAGCCCTCTGTTTCTGTCCTCACGGTGTGCCAGTGTGTTTATATTATTGTGGCATATTGATTATGAATACAGTCCATCTGATGCTTGCTTGTTTCATCACTAATACAAATGCAGCTGTAGCCAGTGTCTCACTATCACTATCCTCATCCATATTTTAGGAAGCTACAAATTATATTCAGCCACCAAAGTACAGAGCAAAGTACACAGTTGTTGCAGAACGGGACATCGCAAGTTGTTGCCTGTTTCGACTCGTCTCGTCGCAAATCTTTGATCTCAATTGGGCTTTAGATGAAAAACTGCAGGTGACAGGCACCTCCAACTTCTTAGCCATGTAACCAACTAGTTTTCACTCACTGATTAGGTTCTCGATTAGCATTTGGTTTAAATCCAAAATATTACCAAGTAGGCGCTTTTGCTTTTCACCTCAACACCAAATCTTCCGCTATCGTCTTGTTGGTGAACACTCCTTAGTGAAATCTGACCCCTGCTTCCTTATGTTGTAACTCTGCTGCTGTGCAAATCAGACACTTTCAGTTTCAAATTTTAGCATCCCAAAAAAGCGACATAATGGCAGGCAAGTAATATGATCGGTATATCATCCACTGGAAGCACAGACTACCTCATCAGGCCTCGTCCTCGTCTGTATAACCCTTTCATTTTTGAAGAGCTTTACATAAGATCCGGCCACAGTGCACTCATGGCGACCTCACAGACTTTATTGCAGAAGTATAAATCCTTCTATACGTCTGCTTTATACCACTCTTATTTCTTTTTCTCTCTTTGTGGTTATGTGGCCTCTCTTTTTTTCTCTCCTACCTTTCTTCATTTCTTTGTGGTCGTCTGTCCCCGCTCCCCGAGCCTTTAAGAATCTGTTGTGGTCGTCTGTCCCCGCTCCCCGAGCCTTTAAGAATCTGAAGTATTTTATTTTTCCTTTAGCCTCAAATCAATTCCAGACGCCACTGTTTCCTGCCCCCCCCCCTCCACCCCACCTCTCCTTTTCTCGCCCTCCCTCAGGGGCTATAGACCAAAACCACACACACACACACACACACACACACAGAGAAATGGAGTGAAAAAGACAGAGTGAGCAGCATCGAGAGTCTCGGGTTTTGCTTTCTTTTCCATAGCATAAATTCCTCAAACTTTCCTCCCTCCCCCATTTCTATTCCAGGAATTGTGTATTTGTGTACGTCTCTTTTTTCTGTGATTGAGCAGCAGCTCTTCCACAAGATAATCCCCCCTTTTTCCTCTGTGTTTGTCTTGGCATGTACGCTGTCATACTCATCAGTCTTTTTCTCTTTCTCCAAGATTAAAAAGGTGCGGTGACAGTTTCCTGACTCCCTTGTGATGGAGAGAGTGTGTGTGTGTGTGTGTGTATGTGACTGAACTCTGAACCTCTGCAGATGTCCTCAATGAGTTGCTCTTGAAGTGCTTCATTCATTAACCATATGTCGATGTGTACGCACACCAGAAGAAGAAGAAGAAGCCTGGATGATTGATTCTGGACATTTTTTGAAAGCAGTGTCGGAAAATGTCTGGCAGCTTTTGAGGGTCAGGAGCCGCTCTCTCAAAGCGGGAGATAATAAGCAAAATGAGATAAACAAGAACGGGAAAAAAGAAAAACCTGTGATGTTCTGCAGCACCATGTGATTATCCATATTCATTTTCCATTCCTAAGTATATTCTAAACGTCTCCCGCAGTAATTACAGTGTCACTCTAAAGCTGTAATGCAAAGCTATAATTGCTAAGATGGATCCTACTGGACTGCCGGGTGAGGAAGGAAAAAGAGGGAAAGCAGGAGGAAGAAAAACAGATGATATAACCAACAGAAAGGGAGAGGGAGAAGCACAGAGGGAAAATTAAAGTGCTGGTTAATTAAGGACGCCCACCACATTGTAAGGTTTCCGTTTAAGACAGTGACAAGTCAGTTCTAACATAGTTTTTAGTACAAGGCCCTGACACAACATGGCCTCCTTTGTTTTTTTATTCCTCTGCACTGGCGAAAGCTGTGGCCAGAGCCATTATGTTTCTTGGTTGTTCATTGCAGTATTGTGAGCGCATCCCTCAAGACAGCCCTGAGGCATTTTGTTCAAATTTGGCGCAACTATCGACTTAAAGCCCAACTTGCAGGTTGGAGACCATGGAGAATAAATGTGTAGGAAAATGATGTAGAAACTCGATTAAAACAAAAAACAAAAACATAAACACACTACAGTGACTTTTGGGGTCGTTTTTGTGAGAGAATTTTGCTTCTGCATCAAAAAACCCACTAACCAGAAGTGACGTAGCATAAGGGAGTCCAGCCGAGAAAAACCCACTAACCAGAAGTGACGTAGCATAAGGGAGTCCAGCCGAGTTCAACTGAGTGTAACATTAATAAACATGGATCCCAGTACTAGTTTTGAGACTGAGGAGGTTGAAAATGTACATTCATATGCATATGACGGCCCACAGGCTTATAATTGTGAGCCTGCTAGGCGTCCAAGAGACCAGGAACAGATCAGGGTTAGGAGAAATAACGGCCACAGGAGAGAAATAGAGCTGTGGTGTGAGGAGAACCAGTGGAGAACTGGGCAGGTGTCTTGGTGAGCGACCAGCGTTAGCTAACGACAGCTAACGATGTCTAACGCTGTGTTACATCACAACATTAAGTTTGCCATCACGTATTAGGTTATAACAAAGCTACCAATAGTTCTGCCACTATTAGATAACTAATGCTACTTACCCACAACAGAAACTAATGCACAAATGTCAGCAAATATCAGATGTATCTTGCTATGCGTGTTATAACTCTGCATTATGGTGTATTGATGTCCGCAGGGGAGAGAGGGAGAGAGAGAGACAGATATGACGATTTCCTGATAATGTTTTGTATGATAGGTGCTTGTGTGAGAACTGCCAGCCCATGTCCTCTGTGTGGAGATGTGCTGCAGGGAGGTGGATGCCTTCTGGGCTCTGGTGGAGAATCTGACCCCCAGACCAGACATAACATGCCTCACACTGCCCATCAACCCTGACGCCGCCCGCTCCCATCTCAAACACGGAGGTCTCCCTCTCCGCAGGGCCAGCCCACCCTGACCCACACATACCCCCGAGCCTCTATGTGCGAGGGCGGGCTCCGCCAGGAACATAATGCTCCTGTCCAAAATGAGCGCTGCACACGACTGCGTTTTTGGTCACAGATGAAGCCGTGAAATTGCGCCTCTTCACCTGCACAAAACGCACCCAGGCACGAAAACTAACTCCACTCTTTTTTCTGTCCGGAAAACGGTGGACTCCATGTCCTGACAGACTCGAGTTTGTGCAACCTGCACAAACACAATAATTCGGTATAATCACAAATGGTGAAATGCACTGTTAACAACCAAAAAAATACTAACCCACAAGTTTACTACCGCTCAGACTCACTACCACCTACTACTGTGCATTGGACAGAGGCAGGGTCAAGGACGCAGAGTCCCTCTCATGACACAGTATCAGGCGATGTTGAAAAAAAAGCGTTTTTAGAAGAGGAGCTAAAAAGAGCCACTTTCTCCTCTGAATTTGTGCCTTTATGTTGTGTAAACCATAATAAATTCTGAATTAACTTCTCATATGGTAATTTTCAGACAAGGTTATGTATATATTTTTTAAAAAAAAATTAACCTGCAAGTTGCACTTTAAACTCAGGAATGAACTGATTCGATTTTGGTGGTCAAAGATCAAAGGTCAACGTGATCTTACGTTCGTCTTTATCTCACGAACACAGTATCTCAAGAACGCCTCGGGGGAATTTCTTCACATTTGGCACAAATGTTCATTTGAACTCAACAATGAATGGATAAGATTTCAGTGGTCACAAGTCAAAGGTCAATGTCACTGTGGCTTTATCCATTTTAACGCATTAATGCAATATATCAAAAACGCCTCAATTTCCTCAAATTTGGCACAAACGTCCACTTGAACTCAGCTATGAACTGATTCCAATATTATAAGTCAGAGGTCTTGATCATTGTGACCTCATCTGTCTCATTCTCATGAACACAATATCTCATCAATATATATCAAGATTTTTTTTTTTTAAATCTGCCTGGAGCCACAATACAAATTTATCCCTTAAAGTAATAGCAATAGCCTATTTAATCTACATTAGCGCCTATAACCATTCCTAATAGGTCGAAATGAGCATTCATTCATATGTTTTACAACAAAGTAGCTCCTCTGCTGTGGGCTATCAATGAGTATTTGGTAGTTAAACAGCAAAAATAGCAGCGTCAGTGGTGACAGCAGACAAATCTCTCCACTCACTATGAAATTCTCTATTTTCCTACGAGACGTTTCTTTGTCAGATTTGGAATCAATAGCCAGACTCACGAAGGAGATTTAAGCTCAGCCATTGCTCTTGAGATTTGGCAACTTTTGGGAAAAGGCGCCAGGTCATAGACGTATGACGCACATTGTAGACGAGATTTTAAACCATTTTTTTATACAGTGTGAAGGCTACACAGTTGGACAATGTAAGAATCACTTTGAGGCTGCAACAATGATAAAATGTAAAAAATACCTGCTATTCATTTCCATATAATTGTTTGGTCAAAGCCACAGAGAGCCACTGGGGAAGGGTTAAAGAGCCACATGTAGCTCCTGAGCCGCAGGTTGCCTACCCCTGACCTCAAGGGATTTCCTCAAATTTGGCACAAACATCCGCTTGGACTCAACAATGTCCTGATTTTGTGATCAAAGGTCAAGATCACTGTGACCTCATAAATCATGTTTTGGTCCAAAACTCAAGTATTCACACAATTTCACAGAAATGCCTAAAAGGATAAAATTATGAAGTAATAACATTTTATATCCCAAATGTCAAAGGTCAGCTTCAGTATGACATCATGATGTTCTGCAAAAACACTTTTGTGTATTCAACGTCACATCTCAGGAACAGAAGGAGAGACATTTGGTCAGATACTGAATTTGTGACTCTAATCTTGAAACTGTGCTGACTGCATAGATCTTGTGTGCTGTCGGTTGAAGATAGGTGTGAAGCATCCATGTTTTCACAGACATGGATGTAAACTGTGAACGCAGCATGACTGGTGCGCGGCGGCATACAACTGCAAAGTGATAATTCTGGGCTGTTTTGTTTCTCTTTAATTTCCACATATTTAATCTGGCGTTGGGCATTTCGGAGATTGCTCCTCATAATTAACTGCAAATGTGGAGTTCGTCTGTCCAATTATCAGAAGTGAAAAGCCTAATAGTCACAAAGTTAAAGTCAAGCAAGAGGGCATTCCCATGCAAGCCAATAAACAGCGGTCAGCGGGCTAATTGGAGCTACATTGTTTTGCCTCAAGCTTAACTGCATCTCATCAGCCCGCCCGTTGTTTTACTGTCTATTTTGGCCGCTCATTTGGAGGAACACAGAGAGAAAGCTGACTGGTTCGGTCATCAGCCCAGAGGATTTCCTTCCAAATTTAAAGGCCAAATCAGGAACAGGGGAGTGACGCACCCCGCTGAAACATTCACCAGCATTACCGGCATTGTTTATGTTTTCATTATGTCTCACTGCAATGAAAACATATTTTTCTTCCCCACATTCATTGTCAGAGCTTTTATTTCCAAGGAGGAGGTTTTTGTGAGTGCTAAAATGGAGCAGACCTTAACTTTATGCAACAATACAAGTTGCCAAAAACATCCATTTAAAACCATTCTTTGGTGACGAGTGGTACTTGAATTGGTTTAACCATGCAGTAAAAATAACCTGTCTCTCCATGAGGGGAATTTTTTTTCTTGTAACCAGTCTGTCCTTTGATTACACGCAGGATATAAAATTATGAGGCAGCTGTCTTTTTAGACGTGGACTGCGGTCACAGCAATATAAAACAGAAGACAACCAGTGCGACAATCTATTAAAAGGAACAAAACATGTTTGCTAAATGGTTTTAAAAAGCCATCTCTGTCTCATTAGCTGAAAGAATTGTTCTGATTGCACATAATTCACCACAAATTGCATATTATTTCCATACAAATTAGTGTGTTTCGCAGTAATTGAGGATGCTAATCAAAATGTGCAAAACAAAAATGTTCTCAAAATACACATGTAAACAAAGTTTATTTTCATGAAATAAGGCACTTTACACAGAGTGATTTAGCTCTGTGTGAGAATTAGACCTCCCAAACACAACAATGGCAGAGTTAATTAGGTGCTAGTTAGCTGAGTGCAACAAATGGAAGTCAGTGTGAGCTGTCAGCACTTGGTTTGTCTTCTTCATTATCAGCTTTGTTTATTTAGCATTCTTCAAATTAACATAACGTGATTCAGACGCTTTTGTTGTGACAACAGTAGTGTTGGAGAAGTTGCTCATTACTAATTTTCTTTCTCTAAGTTGTAGTAATGGCCTGACTGTAATGAGTACTTTGATAAAAGTAATTGTGCAATTACTCCTGAATTCACACTATTGGAAAGGAAAAAAAAAAAACCCTGAAGGGAAAGTCTTGTATTTTTTAAACCAGGACCCTGTACGCCATGTTTTTGTGTGAAAGTGACTCAGGGGAAGAACACTTTTTGAAAATGGTCCATTATTGAGAGACAGCGCTGCAGCCACATTAGCGCAAGAGGCTGCAATGTAACCACCTGGGGAAATGTGCCTCGTCAATACATGTACATGATTTTGAGTATCGAACCCGTTCTCAATCCATCAAATTCTACTGCTTGGTCATTGATTTCCACGACAGACACCAACGAAAAAACAACTAGATCACATTTTGAAGTTGTTAAATACTGGCACTTCAGCATGATACGTGGTTGAATGTGTGTAACGGCGCCCGGCGGCATCAGGGGGAAATGTGGCAAGACAACTGCGCAAGTTAAGGGGGCAAAAAGTTTGAGTGGGGCAGGCGAAAGGGGTGAAGAATGGGTTCAACATACACCGACTTTCAATTCCCAAAAGATTTTGAAGCTTTTGTTGCCTGAACCCCACCATGTGTGTTTTGGCTAAACATAACCAAGTGCGTTTGTTGTTGAAGGAAAAAAAAACATTGTGGTTTGCAGTGTTGTACCAATTTAGTGCTTTTATTTTGAAAGAGACTGTATGCAAACTGTACATTTCCTGTGAAAACATAAGTGTATTTTGAAAACAGACAATGCATGTAACAGGCTGAAGTTGACACGGCATCCCAGAACGTCAACAACCAACACACCCAGGGTACCTTGGACGTCATATGTGGACGTGGAAAGTCCATGAGCAATCATCAATATGTGATGAGGTCGGAGTGAGAATGTGTTCAACCCGGCGTTGCCATAGAGTCGAGGATGTCAGTTTTTTCTCTTTAGTCATTTTCAACACGTGATGGTGAGACAGACACGTGCACGCAGCCCAGCTGGAAAAGCTCCTCCTCATTGATACGGTACACAATTTATTTATGTGATGAGGACGGAGTGAGAATGTGCTGTTTATTCATGGTTCATGGTTTTCTAGTTCATGTAGAATAAGACATCCAAGGACAGAGAGATGCCGTATGCTGTGCAGCCCTCGAAGGCAAATTGTGATTTGTAATATTGGGCTTTATAAATAAAATTGAATTGACTTGAACGGATTTAAAAAGAAAATTGTAACATAACAACAGGGGTTTGCCTTTTTGAGTGCGTATACCATATAACAAAATAAACGTGTTTCCGAGGTGGCAATCTGAATCATGCGCAAGCCCCTCCACCTCACCATCCCACAGGCCCCACTGTGACTGTACTGCCTGCTATATTTACACCCCTAAGCCAAGTCCAAAGTAAGTACAGGTATATCTTTATCATCACTGGATGTGACTGCAAGAAGTGGACACTCTCAATGTCACTTATTCTTTACTGATGACAAAGCTCTCTTCCTGTAGTTTGAGCTCCTCCTGTGAGAGCTTGTACTCAGCTCTTTTTTCCCCAAAATCATTGACCGGTTTCTTTACTGTTCTCCAAGGCCTGCGGCGTTATTTACCAACAGTGTTTACTTCTTCGGAGCTAAGTGAGTCCATATTCACTCACAATTATTCTGCCGCTTCCACACAAGGGCATCAGTTGATGCTTTTGTGTCTCCCAAGAGGAAACAGATCTGCTTCACTGAGGAAAATGATCCTCTTTCAGACTGTTCTCTCTCCGTCCAAAAATCTATCAAAGCTCCGGGACACAAAGTGTATTACCTTCAGAGACACCGCTAACAGGTGACTACTGCTGGTCTCAACGACTACCACTACTCCGCCAGGGGTGTGAGCCTTCGCCCACCATGTGTTCACTTTGCCACGCACCTCTGACCACGGTGTTGTCGGAGTCAGTGATCATGGTGTGTGCGGTCGTGTCATGAGCCTGCGACCGGGCTGTGTACTGTGTGCCAATGATTCAGGAAGAGAAAGGTACACAAGATCAAAGCTGAAAACAAAAGCGCACCTCTCACTCGTAATTTCTGTCGACTGTGTGACGAAGAAGAAATGCTGCAGCACAATAATTATATTATGTAATAATTAATAATTTCTTAATTTAGATGTACATGTTCTGGACATTAAAACAGCACTAAAACATTCATCCCCTTCCACTGTAACAAGATACTAATGACGCTGATTAGAGATAATAGTGCACGAAGAAACTGTGTGTGTGTGTGTGTGTGTGTGTGTGTGTGTGTGTGTGTGTGTGCGTGCGTGCGTGCGTGCGTGCGTGTGTGTGTGTGTGTGAAAACAGCAGACGTGGGGTCTTGTGGGTGGTAATTAGCACTTGGATTTCACTAATGGCTGTACATGAAAACCTCTACACACATTCTTACAAATTCATAACACATACATACACGTGCACACACACTGCAAAGACTAACTTTGCAGTAACTGTGTGTCTCTGTGTGTCAGAGTTGCTAGGCTCTCATTAATACCTATTTTGCGAATGCTGAGAAAGCTTTGCAGCTCTTTCTTAGTAATCGCTTCGCCACACACACACACACACACACACACACACACACACACACTCACACACTCACACACAGAGGCCTATTAGTTCCTCTAATTGAAAGGCAATTAAGCCTCAGGTTTCGCGGTGTGAGCTAAACGCTGGGTGTCTGTTTTCAGCACCGCTCTGTTTTTAAGCTTTTAACAGACCACAAAGAGCCGGCCACCGAAAGGAGACACCTGAAGTGAACTTCAATACACTGACTCTATATCTCGTCTATCTGTGTGTCTTTTAGTTTTCTGTGACCCCCTCTGTCCTCTCACTCTGTCTCTCTGTAGTCACCGGCATCCATATGATACTTTCTTTCCCAAAATATTGACAAAGATGATCACTGACCTCAGGCTAAGGGTAAAGATCTACTTAAGCAGCCTATATTATTTGGTATAAACCTTTCTCGGCGTCTTTCCCTCCCAACTTTTACGAATTGAATGCATTTGCTTTAGCTCAGCAGATGGAGGCAATGACGCCTGAGTGGTTAAATCTTTGCAACACTCAAAAGTTTGTGTTAAATTCTCCTGACAGTTTTTGGACAGAAACACGATCACTCTGTTTCTGTTGGTTGTCTCTTTCTCCCTCCTTCCTCCTGCTCTCTGGTTGGTTCATTTCATCCATCCCTCATCGTCTTTAAATCTCTCCTCGCAGAACATGATGCTGGAAGGGACCACACATTTGAAAATAAGAAATAAAAAGAGAAAGGAAAAAAAAAAATCCTTCCAGTCCACAGCTTTGAATCTACAGCAGAGGAGCCGTGGGATTTGTTTTGGAGAGTAGGAGTCGATTTCTACAGTAACAGAAAATCTCATTTTAAACCTCACATGACCCCCTTTCTCATCCCAGCAGAAACACGGAACAAAATCTATCACATCTGGTTTAAATAGTGTTTAGGGTTACAGAAGGGTCTGGTGGCTGGAGGAGGTCTCGTGTGAGTAAATGGTTCCAGGTTCGGTCCTGGCCAATCGATGTGTCTTTGTGGTGTCCTTCAGTGCGTCTCCGCAGGCAATATCTTAAACCAATAGTGGCTAATTTACTGTAAACAGCGAAGTTCATTTGAGATCAGAGCAGAAATGCCCCCATAAAACCCTGATGTAGTAACAACAAAGCAGGTTTATCTCACAATGTTTGTCTCACAATCTAAAACCTTTAAAACTTTCGTTACAATGTACGTGTGTTTCTGTGTCAGCATTTTTATTCTATTGCCTCAATTAAATTCAAGTTTAAATCAAGGCAGCAGCCCGTGTACCGCCATCTTTGGTCATGTCAGAACAGACTCGCCACCATGCCAAGTGACACTAATATGGCAGGAACAAACGATGACACAGCGACTGTGAGAACACAGAGGGGACAAATGTCGCCTTCAGGCTGCGCTGAGGGAACAAACAACACATTTTACATCCATTTCCTGTTCCTGTCGGCCGCTCAGCTAATTCAGGCATAATCCTTTTGTTCTGTGGCTCGGGGAGAGTTCATGTTCACTGTGGTCAATTCAGAACAGAAACAGCAACTTTCAAAATGTGTTGAACTCTGTGAACATGTTGACGACAAGTCATCGCTGCCGTGACGTGCTAAAACTCATAAATTATTGCTTCCCCAGTGTTTACAATCGTCAACATCAATTATCTTAACAGCTTTATGGAGAAACAACTCCCCAAACAATGATTAAATAATAAAAACTGGAGTGTCAGCTCTGTTGATGAATGTTGGATCACGTCTGGTTTTCAAGATCAGACAGCGTCCATGTTTCAAAGGCCTTCTCCAGTGAAAAGGAAAGAGGCTGCACTCGGAGAGTTCACAATAAATAACACTGCTGCTCTCCTTTCTCCTTTAATTCTCATATGTATGTATCTTTCCTTTTGTACACACTGTGCAGACAAGGAACAGTGAGACCATTGTTTGCCGATACATCCCTGACACAATATGTGGAGACAGGGCGGGAAAAAAGTATGAAAAGACACACACAGTCAGCTACGTACACAATCACACAGTGTGCCAAGGTAGACGGGGATATATATCTCATTCGTACATGAATGAATCACCGTTATTACCACTGACCTCCAGGGAGACGGAGAGAGAAAAAGTTGGAGCGGAGAGGGAAAAAAGTCGGGTCAAGTTTTCTCCGTATAGTTTCCAGTCATTTCTAAAGTTATTTCAGTGCTGCTGCTGGAGGTTTGGCTCACCATGGGGAGAGAAATGAGAGTGAGGCACAGTCCAGACAGAGACACCAGAGGGAGTTAAAGATAGGCAGTGGGAGTGATGGAAAGAGAGAGAGGGAGCAAAACAGCTCTCATTGTTGTTTAATGGTTGAAAGTCTCCCACATGTTGAAAAATAGAGACATAAAGAAACTGAAAAGAATCACAGTGGTTGAAACGAGCATGAGAACTGTTTTGGGGCAATACTGTTTGATTGTCTTTATTGAATTCTAGATTTTAAGTTTAATTAGGGCCCAAGCACCGAACAGTCCGTCCATCCATTCATGCAAAGTATTCCAGATGTCCCTCTCCCCAGCAACACTTTCCACCTCCTCCTGGGTGATCCTGAGGTTTTCCCAGGGCAGACGAGATAAATAATCCCTTCAGCTTGTTCTGGGTCTGCCCCGGGGCCACGTACCAGTTGAACATGCCTAGAACACCTCTAACAGGAGGCGCTCAGGAGGATCCTGATCAGATGCAAGAACTACCTCAACTGACCCCTTCTGACACAAAGGAGCAGCAGTTCTACTCCAAACTCCTTGCCCTATCTCTTAGGCTGAGCCACGACACTCATTCCAGCCGCTTGTATCCACGATCTCATTCTTTCAGTCACTACCTATAGCTCATGAGCATAGGCGCGGGTTGGGACGCAGAGCCATACTCTAAA
The DNA here is from genome assembly GCF_006386435.1 of Epinephelus moara. Taxonomy (NCBI): domain Eukaryota; kingdom Metazoa; phylum Chordata; class Actinopteri; order Perciformes; family Serranidae; genus Epinephelus; species Epinephelus moara. The sequence goes on along the minus strand of NC_065524.1, from coordinate 37,883,643 downwards.
CCCAACAGGAAGTCAGCCATTTTGGCGTTGTACTTTAACGAACTGCTCCTAGAGATTCCGCTGGATCAAGCTTTCATTTGGGCAGTACAATCTAAAGACCTTGTCCATGCTCAGCTGGAAAGCTTCAGAGTTTTTGTTGATGACGAGGCATCAAATTTCCATGATTTGCCAGGAAGTACTTTGTAACTCTACTGTATATAATTGAATCTCCCCCAAACTTCACATGTTAACAATAATAATCCTCTTAGCTTGTTGACCAGCTCCACCTCAAATGTGGTCAGAAAAGCCTGAAGACCTTGGTGATGCCTTTTTGTGAAAAATCTGAGTTGTCATTGAATTGAAACATTCCCCAGTGTGCACACTGAAGCTTAAATATCGACAGACAATTTTTCTGGAAAAGCTGTGTTTGTCAAAACGTATGAGAAAAGGTCTACCAAAGATCATGCGTTGCTGAGTGATTTCTGAGAAATGTAGTCCACAAACCCCACAACCATGCCTGATTAGCACCAAACATTAGCCTGGAAATCCAGACCCAAATCTAGAAAGATTTAGGGTCTGGCTATGAGTAATGCAAATGGCCCAACTCGAGGGGCGGCACCAAGCATGCATTTGAAAATATCACTGCACGCAATTGGATACCACTACGACCAATCACAACAATACACGGGGTGACGTATACGCTTAGCTACCAGCGGAGCTAACTGGTAGATTAGACTCTTGCCGTATCCGGTCAGCAAAACAGCAAAAACACCCTTCTCGCAAAGGAAAGACTCGAGCGCCGTCTTCTATTCCTATTTTAGAGAAAAAGCCAAGTCTAACTCGTTCATTGTAGCGGCCAAAGCTGTTTCAAACAACTGGTGTTCATCCGTAGCCATCTTGCAGTGTTTACTGACTGATTCCGGACTTCGTCGTCGCAGCGCTGTCGTCATCTGTTTAGCTCGCCTCTGGCCCGCCTATATCAGATACACCGATGTGATTGGTGCAGCTCGGCTCCAACGGCATGGGTAATGAGCATCATTACTGATTGCCAGAGTGACTCGCTGAGTAAATTCAAATTGTGCTCTCGCGAGAACTCTGGATTTCCAGGGTAACCAAACATACTAAACTGGTCAATATACTGTCAACACTGGACATCAATAAATCTGTATGGTGGAGAATTTAACTGTAAACCACACAAACGCCTCATTTACCATGGCTGGAGACTGCACCACTTAGAAATCTTTACTGGATTGCAGCGTCACACCTGATCCACTCATGAGTACTTAACATTGCGTTTGCATTTTTATGCATCAAAGTCCAACATAAACCTCGCAGTATCACACTATGTGAGTGAAGGCATTTCCAGTTTTGTAGAGTCTGATTCAATTAAGCTTTTAAACAACATCTGTACACTCTTTGTTACTGACAGCAACATGTGGAAAGTTCCAGGGTTCAGCTTTAACTGCAGAAATTAAAAGCACAACCTTTGATCATACACATCTTGACTGTGCTCATGAAACCTAGAGACAGACTGGAGTCATCTGAACCAGACAAAATGTGAAGGCACTATGATAGAAAACTAGAAAAGCTTAAGAAATTGTCTCCATTTATTCACAGTTGGTGGAATAGTGCTCTGTGCTGCTATGCAGAGATAGGCACTGAGATTGCAGCTGGGCTGCTGCAACAGCTACTCTGAGTGAAGAGGCACAGCATGAGACAGAGCCAGAAGGAGAGCATGACAAAAGAAAAGCATTTACCTACTCAAACAATCTTTCACTGCAGACCCAGATTCTCTGTTAAACATGACTTGAATGACTGTTTGCTAACCATTGTGCTCCTAATGGGTTTTGGTGCAGAGGAACGGAATTCAAGCAGGATGAAGATTAGAGGACTGATTCCGATTCAGAACCATCAGTCAATATCAGGAAATGACAGATTCTTACAGGGACAAAATGTGAACTTAACTTTGACCGTCTCGCCATCTTACTCAACACAGGAAGAGAAGAAGTCGCAATTTACTTGTGTGTTTAGTAGAAACACCCAACTCGCACACCCGTCCAACACGTTCTCACTCCTAACTGGTCAAATTCAGAAGCTTGGTCACTCAGTGGTCCTATGCTTCAGACTTTGATCCTTTAGGTACCCCTCTCATGTGAGTATGGCGGTGACAGGTTACATGTCAATTTCTGTTTGTCACATGCTACAGTGTCTTAAAAATTACTGTTTGTTAGAGTAACTTAAAGAGTATGCCACCTAACGACTTTGTTCTGTGATGAACTCCAGTAAATACGTCACTCAAATTAACTTTTGGGTTCCTGCAGGACATGAATACCTGACTCCTGGGTGAAAGTTGAGTGTGTGTTTGACCCATCCACCACTCCCTCGTGTCATACTCTGTCTTTCTCGCTCTTTCTACTGAACTATTGCTGCAGACAGGTTCACACTGGGGTGTGATGAAAACCTGATACATCTCAAATACCCTTTTTTTCACCAAAATTTGCACGTAATTGTGGGTTTTTAAAAGCAGGAAAACCTGCTAAAAATAGACTCCTTTCCCACTGCCAGTACGCCAAAGCCATGCACACAGTGTGTCACATTCAACATCACAAATGTCCTGGAAAACAGGGTTAGTAGACAGCCAATCAGGGCCGATCAGAGCTGGAGCTGACAACCGCAGAGTCATTTTTCCTGGGACTGAATGACTGTAGCCTTTTCTATTTAATACAGAAAGCAGATGTTAGCGGGTGTTAGTGGGGGTTTTTTGTGCAGTGGTAAAGGGGCTCTGGGGATGACAACAGGTCAACACCCCACACATATACCTTGTTATCATCACTTTCTTGTGCTGCTTTTTGACGCCTTTTGCAAGTATTTAAACTATGAACCTTGAAGTTAATGCAATTTTTTTCAAAAACAAGAGAAAAGACAATGACGTACTCATTTTCTTGTTTTTTATTTTCTGTTTTTACTAATTTCTTGATCATTTTTTGGGTCATATTGTCTTTCTTGCTCACTGCCTTCTTCCCATGCTTTTAAAAGACATCCAGCCAATGTGCTCAGGTTTCATAGGGTTATAAATACACACATGCTCACACATACACACATTTAAAGACACACTCACTCATAGTTATTTTGGAACAAATGCACAAATGCAATGTGATTGGTTGGTGAGTTAAAATATGTCAGCCAGCGAGGCATGTCGCATTACTTCTATTTTTTTTTCAACCCCACCGCTGTGACCTTTGGGACACACACACACACACACACACACACACACACACACACACACACACACTGTGTGGGTCCTGCTACTCTCTAATGTTAGCCAATGAATCACAGTAGTCTAGTCCAACACTTGACTCATGGATTCACAGCATCGCTATGAGCCCGAGGGAATGGTGCACACACACACACACACACACACACACACACACTGTTCACTATTCTAATGTGACTCTTGAGTCATGTATTCAGACAGAGGAAGTGGTCTGGCCAAAAGGCATGCTCGCCCTGGGGAGTCATTATCACTGTCTGTTTCTGGGTTGCATTCTCTCTTGCTCTGTCTGTGTGTGGAGCTCTCTCCGCCATTAAGGATGTCAGGAACAGAAAGGGAAGAATATTAGACACAGGAACTGTGTGAGGGATTATGCAGGATTCCCAATCCATAAATGCTGGCAATGTTTTTAACATTTACCTCATTTAAAAAAGAAACAGTGGTTGAAATATTTCAGCTGTTTTGTTAATTCCTCATCTTCAGTGAGAGGGAATAATTATCTAGCAGTTTCTTTATTTTAATTTGACAGCAGGGTCATTTCACTGTCAAACAAGTCACACGTTATCATATTCACAGTCACAACAAGTATTTCTGAGCTGTCACTCTGTCCGCTGCTACCAATCTGTTTTATTACTGTTGTTTTTTTTAACATGTTTGACTTGACAGTTTTTGCGACAAATAACAGATGACCGGTAGCAGGGTTTCAGGATATTGGTGAAAGCAATTTATTTTGGACTCGCTTTATTTTTTCTTGCTTGTTAAATAAGGCTGACACTTAATTTGACACATTAGTGACAGTTTGAGAGCGTGTTAATAGATTCTGCAGAGCAGGTGTCAGCTCATCGCACAACAAGTGCACATTGGCCGTATAATTGTGTTGGTGTTGTTGATTTTAAGACTCGTTTGAAGTTTTGAAATTCAGAAATGATTTAATCTCCAAGTGACAACTTCCAGGAATAGATCTGTTTGTGAATAGGTGTTACTTTGGTTTGCCTGTGATAAATTGTTAGCAACTCACAATTTCTCAACTTAAATTTGACACAGAAAAAAAAGGTAACATCAGCTCTCTACAGAAGTTAATACTGCCTTCTTTCTCTGGTTTCAAGGTGCTTCTGAGTCGATGAAAAATATAAACAAGCTCATCCTCACATAGTTGCATCTTGTCTTTTCATCTCATCTCTGCTGCTTTGGTATTTGTCTCTGATTTATTTTGAATCCTTCAAGGTAATTTCACTTTAGTCCCACATATGCTGTGGCAAAGACAAAACTAAGCTCTTAAGCTTGCACAGATAAATGATAGACAAGCACAAACACACATACAGAAACAGAAACATCAATCAGAAGACTCAAGGATAATTAGCCAGATGATGAGCCGGTGTGGGATTAACTGTCAACACTTCCTGGTTGGCTGGTCATGTGGTCAACGGGAGCCAATGAGCCCTGAGGGAAATTCTCATCAACTGAGCTACTGAATGTTAAACACACACTCGCATGCACACGCTTTATTTATATATCAAAGACAGAGCAGCAGAGAGGAGGTTAAGACAGAAGAAAATCAGACGAATTAGGTTTAGAAAGGAAAAGAAGCCCAGAGAATCACACAGCTGCAGCAAGAAAAACTCATTTGTACCTGTTGTAAAGGGATTTGTGAACACAATCACTGACTGTCAGTGTTTGCTCCTTGCATGTGTTGAATGATTTCTTGGAATAATGGCAGCTTTGGTGCAATTCTTTGGCTGTTTTGGCACGGCTGCCTCTTCAGTGAGAGGCACTGCAGGTCTATGTGGGATATAACATCTGCAGCTGTGTCCCAAATCTCCTGTCAACCATGTCAGGTGCCATAATGGAGGTTCATTGGAGATGCAGCTGTGTGCAAATGACGCATCAATATATGTTAACCACTGGGCAAGGAAATGGGATATCTGACACGTAGGTGTGTGTCGATTAGGTGACGTTTTTGCCTTAATGAATGTAATTAGGGACACTTGTTTCCAAATGTGCATCAGTGACACAGTAACCTTCGTCTTTTGTCTGATCTTCTGCTCCAAGTTTAACATTATGAAAGGGTGACCTGACAAAATGAAGAAGCTAGAATGAGAGCTGTCTGTGTGCTGAGAGACTCGACAAAGGCAACAATGCTTAGGAGACCTGACTCAGTGACACAGTAATATTGAAAAATGCTGCAATAAACGTATTGTGTGTTCTGGAGTGCTGCCAAATTGTCATGAATAATTAATGAATAACATAACGGAGATTCGTGCAACAAGCTGCTGCTGTCACCAGGAAAAAAAGGAAGACTCTAAATTTAATTGAGAGAACCCTTTCATTAAATTATCAACTCGTCTACATGAATTATTAGATTAATAGTTGTTTTTTTATTCCCTGAATCTGTGAAAATATTCTAATCAAATCACTTATGTAGCCTCTTATTCCTGCTCGTAGTTACTTTACAAAAAGAAAAAAATCATCCTGTTCATTATTTATGTGCTTTCACTTGTCACTTGTACTTAATATGCTAACTTCAGTTGTGGATTGTCAGCGCCTTTCAACCTGTTTAAAACCAGGAGTGCAGGCGCCACCCCTGGATAATTTTGTGATGAAAATATCTAAAAACATGCATGTGTTGTTTAGCTCCTACAGCCTACTACCAACAAAAATGATCCAGAAAATGATTTAAACACTGTAGATAAGACACAGTCATTTTGTTTCCTTTCCTAATGACAGAACGTTGGGTTTCTGAACAAAAATAATCTGTTTAAATGTTGAGTTTTTCCTTTTCCTTTCATATTTGCAATGGGTTATTTAAACAGCTTTGAATTAGGCCTGATTCTGAATGTAGCGTTTTCCAATTAAGACATGTGGGACATGCTGATATTCGTCGGGTTTCAGCAGCATGTCTCAACTGGGAAGTTGAGACATGCAAAATACCAACCCGGTCTCATTCCGAAGTTGCCTAATACCGGCGCTTAGGAATACCAACCCGGTCTCATTCCGAAGTTGCCTAATACCGGCGCTTAGGCAGCAACTTCCAGCGTCAGACACAGATGCAAAAAGGGTCCATGTACTTCACGGCCATTCATTTTTCTTTTCGAAATAACAAATTGAAACACAGAAAACCAACCATTACCTGTTTTTTGTTTTGAAATGACCAAATGAAAAAACGATCTGTCTCCTGTTCTTTATTTGATAATAAAGAAAAGAAAAATGGAAAACGAATCGTTATCCATTATCCGTTATCCGATTTAATTTGGGAATTTAAAAAAAAACCTGTGGGAAACTCCTTTCTCTATTTTTGTTCGTTTCTTCTGTGACCAGTAAGTTGCATTCATGGGGTCTATGAAATGTACATACAGAGCATGTACATTTCCTATAACTACTAGAATGTTGCTTTATCTGACACGTTATGCTAATAAATAACTTTTCTAACTAATCTAGGTCACTCTACATGGACAGCAACTAACAGCATACCACATTACACATTACATGTCTGCAAAAAATGATATGCAATACGTGAATTAATAAAAAGTTTTATTACCATGGACCAAACGTTCCTTTTCGTCCGCCATTTTTCTGTGAAAGTGACGTCAATTTCAGTCAAGTCGGCAACTCCTGTTCCAAAATTATCTCTGAGTTGTTTTTCCGACATGAGCGGGCGTTCATGTGTATTTTCCCAGTCAGAAAGTCATTTTTCCTATTATTCCGACACCACATGAATGCAACTTAGTGGTCACAGAGAAGAAACGAACAAAAAATAGAGAAAGGAGTTTCCCACGGGGATTTTTAAATTCCCACATTAAATCGGATCATGGATAAGGGATAAGGGATAATGGATAACGATTCGTTTTCCGTTTTTCTTTTCTTTATTATCAAATAAAAAACGGGAGATCGTTTTTTTCCTTTTCGGTTGGTCATGTCAAAACAAAAAGTGGATAATAGTTGGTTTTCCGTGTTTCAATTTGTTATTTCGAAATGTATAACAAATGGCCGCGAATTCCTCGGACCAAAAAGCCATCTTTCACACTGGCATATGTGGCTGGTTGCTGTTATTGTGTAACAGCACCCGGTAGCGTTGGGGAAACGCAGCAGGACAACAGCATAAGTTAAGAGGGCTAAAGTCCGAGTAGGGTGGTGGATGGTTCCAATGACCACCACCTTTCTTATAAAAAGACTCCAGACCGGAAGTTCTCAACATGCCGATTATGTCTCATAGTCATTGGGTCACTTACTGGCAATGGAAAGTAAGCCTGGTGTGACAATTATTTGATTTACATGAAATCTACATGGTGTGGTGTACAACTAACATACAGCAACGTGACATTTAATTACTGTGTATTCTCCAGTGCCACACAGACGCATAGGAAGTGGTGAGAAACAACCCAGTCTCACTCCGAAGTTTTTGAATACCAATGCGTAGTGTAGTCATTGATGTAGTTCAGAACTGAAATTTCACCCATTCTTATCAGGTAACCCTTTGTCCTGAGTTTGTACTCACCATATTTTCAGACACAGTTGTCAATAAAGCCAGAAAACAAGTGAAAAATGACAGCATTTGTTTTTCACTGCAAAGGTGGAAGTGACATGACATTGTTATACTGCTGTTGGTGGTTTGGTGGTCGGGCATACAAATGTCTGACTTTGTTTCTTACCAGCATCTTACATTGGGACCACACACTTTCACTCCTCTTAATCAAGCAGTAGAAGTCACCCAAACATCTGAACTTTGACATGCCGTAACCATGCAGGTGGCAGATTGGTAAAACTTTGGGTTGGTTGTTATTTAAAGGGACTGACAAACAAATTCAGACTTGTTGGTCCTAAAATCTAACAGAGGGAACGAAGCCTGCTTGTTTTGTTCTGTTTAGAAATGCAGCTCCAGGCCTGATCACCTTTAGTCCTCTGTTCAGTGGATGTCAGCATGATTTGATTAATTCCTTCATTGCTCCCATCACATTTATTTTGCTCATATGCCAGAGTATATCGTTAACATTTCTCTTGAGGCATTTCAATGACATTCATCTATAGTTTCTGGCATCAGAGGTCAAGTGTTGATGGACACATTGGATTTTACACGGATCAAATTCGTCTTGTGCTGTTTAACATATCAAACCGTAAGCGATTTAAAGGGGTTTGAGGGAGAGTCAGGATACCTTCAATGTCTTTCATATGTTCCCATGTTTGCTTTACATTACTTTTGTTGAATTTAAAAGAGCTATAAAAAGAGCAATACAGCAACCTGGCGTTGCACATGAGCTGTACCTCCCACACTAAATCACTCTGTGTCTAATTGAATTAAAGCTAATGACTTTACAGACAGCATCGTCTGGGTAATTAGTACAATGTCCTAATCAACACAACAACCATTTAAGAAGTCAGATCTCCAACTGCAGTCAATTAACATTACCTCTTATAACAGACAGGGAAGAATGATCACTGAACTGTTTACGGTGTTTTTGCTGTCAGTGTTAAATTCATCACTTTTACAAAGATTAATCTGTTTGCAGGGGAGAAGTTTTATTAAACTGGATGTAAATTTGCTCAATTACATTGTTTTCTTTAAGCAGTGTTTTAATTATGTCTCCTCTGCTCTCTTTTAGGCCCTGCCATCAGAGGAGAGAGGGAGTTAACCAATTGTGAGAGAAGACGAAGAAAAAACAAGGAGAAGAAAGGCAGTAACGTGACAGTCGGTGATGAGTATCCGCACCAACTGGCCCCTTCTCAGCTAATGAACTAGGAAGTTCATCAACAACATTTCGTTAGCAAAAACAGGATACCGCCTCAGTGGGAGCGGAGCTCCACTGAGAGGAACCAGAAAGTAGGGGGCGGAGTGAAGTGTACGGTCGCTCAGGTTGGGCACGATGGCGATGCGGCAGGGTCTTGGGCCGCTGAGGGCCTTCCTGGTGCTGGTGGGAGTTTCTGCGCTCTGTAGCGTTGCATTAGGAACCCGGAAAGGAAACGCTTCTTTGGATCAAAGAAGCCACAGACACAGACATCCAGGTAAGACTATAGCAGCCAGGTCCTTATCCTTTGACTTTGATGTGTCTCTCATACTAGGTATAGCTCTTAATCTGTCCGGATCACATTTACGGCTTTAACTTGTAACTGTGATGCAGTCATAAAAACAGTTTATCTTTCACCTATCAATGCACAGATGGCCACTGTTTTTCATGATAGTTATGTATTTTAAAACTGACAATGATCCCTCCCTTGTGACCATGAGTCACTTTGGACTTCACAGTACCAACAGTCCATTTTTGACAATTACTGTGCAGAGATGTCGCCATCCAAGCTGTGAGGCAAATATTTACTTGAACTGAAATGTTCCTTTCCCTTTACATTTACATTTACGAATTGGAAAATCACTGCATTCACATTTTCTTGTCAACAAAGTGATCTCTTGCTTTAAACATCTCCGAAGAGGGTTTGGATAATCACGTCTTACTGAGTGTATTTACGCTAAGATTTTATGCATTTGTCTTCCATCCACTTGCAATTTCAATCCTTTTTTGTTGTACTTGTTCTTACATAGCAAAGACTTATTTAGCAATTCATTTTTTCCATCAAGGTCCCTCTCAGTTACAGATGTTCACACATGGCAGCTGCTCAGTACAACCACAGCCTGCTCCTGTTAGCTACCCAGCAGCTGCACTGCAACAAACAGAGGTTAAGTCCCCTGCAAAGCGCCACCTCAAAAACTACTTGTTCAAGTGTGTGTCTTTCACAACATCCGCCCACATTATCTCCACTGGGATTTGAACTGGTGACCCATAATTCAAAAGTGGGCCTCTTTGTTCACGAGGTCACTGCTCGCCACCCACTTTTGAATTTAGTCTGTTGAAAATATTCTCAGACAACAAACTGCAGTTGTGGTGACAGACAATTCACTCAACATAGTGATCCAAATGAGGGCCCATTTTAAATATAGTATAGTGCACAGAGTTCATTTAGGGCATGTCCAACTCTGTTTTTGTGAGTTAAACGGCACACAATCTGGGTGCAAAGTAACGCGAAAAGGGGCAAGGGTTGTATTTAGTCCTTTCATTAAACATAGGTGTATCTTAAGGGAATAACATGTCCTCAGCCAATCTGAGTGTCGTCCCCGATTCCCTTTAAAAGCCAGGCATGCCAACTTCTGAAATATTCAATGAAGTTAGGCTGCTTCTTGAGCGTAAATGTGCAGTGTCTCTCGAAATGGAGAGTCTGTCAGCAGCTCTGCTCTGCTCTCTGCTATGTTCACATTTAAGAGAATGTAATTAATATTTTCCTCATTAATAATGTTTTATTTCAGCAGGCAGAGTGTGTGCTCGCTCTATTTGGATAATGCTTCCATTAAATCACAGGAAAATACTGAGCCATTGTGACTTTATACCAGGTTTTTGTTGGTCAATGGCGCAATCACATTCTGCTGTTTTGAAATAGCAATATGCAACAGATGGGCGCAAGTACTTACACAAAATGGCCGCTGGCCATGAAAATGACAACTGTTTCTGACTGAAACTTGCAACGACAGTCACACTGAAATATGAGCAGCTCTGCACCAAGTGTAAGATGAGCCCTGGAGACTTCTGAAATTGCTTCTTAATCTCTGTAGATTTAAATTGGTTTACAGAAAACTATAGCACTGGTCTAAAGAAATGTATCAATGCTTGTTTTTGTGCTTGTAGGTCACTTGTCGCTGCATAGACACAAACAGAGAGCGGGGAAGGAGGGACAGGTGCTCCACAGGTCCAAACGAGGATGGGTCTGGAATCAGTTCTTTGTCATTGAGGAGTACACTGGGCCTGACCCAGTTCTGGTGGGCAGGGTAAGTATAATAAAACACGACTTAAGATTTTTGAATCTCCTCTCTTGAGACAAACAGAATTAATACTTAAGTAAAGAAAATACTGTTAAATTCATGTCCAAACTGCCCTCCAATTACAGTCATAGTGGCTGCACACAGTGTGACAGCAAAATGACTAACTCCAATAGGATTTAAATGTGTGTTGTCAAGGGGAGAGAGAAAACTAGAAAAAAGGGAGGTCATGCTCACATTCAAGGTGAAGATGATTGGTGGTAGTCCTCCACAACAGCAGCATCAGTCAAACCGAGCAGCGGCTTTCACAACAAACAACAAATTATGTTTACAATGCATCATATTTCATAGTCTAGGGGCTGTAAAGGAAGAACAAGACTTTAATTGAATGTTGAACATTCTTCAAATTCTTTGGATGACAACGTTTTAAATCTTACTTATTAGTGTTTGCCTGTCTCACACAGCACATCTCCGAGCCCGTTGATCTCAGTCTCCCCGCTTCTTTAATTTGTAGACTTGAGAAATGGATGCCTCATGTCACATCTGCCAAGCAGCCGAGATACAATACATATTCCAGTCTCGCCTGTCGATCAGACTTCCTGTCTCACTCTGTAATCAGCAGTCTGTCTCTCTTTTTCTATAAGTTCCACACCATCTGAAATCCAGATGTCCTGCCTTTGCACATGTTGCTGTCTTTGTGTTTTTCTTCTAGTTTCTCTTACTCTCTTCTGTTCTTCCCCGATTCAGCTCCACTCAGACGTAGATTCAGGCAATGGCAACATCAAGTACATCCTGTCCGGCGAAGGTGCGGGCACGATCTTTGTCATTGACGACAAGACGGGCAACATCCACGCCACGAAAACCCTGGACCGTGAGGAGCAGGCCCAGTACACTTTAACAGCCCAGGCCGTGGACAGAGACACTAATAAGCCTCTGGAGCCTCCATCCGAGTTCATAGTGAAAGTTCAAGACATCAACGATAATCCTCCTGAGTTTCTTCACGGGCCGTACTATGCCAGGGTGCCTGAGATGTCCAATGTTGGTGAGTAGTACAAGAGAGGGTTAAGGGAACAGAAGGGGAGGTTAAGTTTGGTGCTGGGGAAAGGGTAAGACCTTGGTTTAAGGTATTTAAAATGCAAAACAGGAAAGCTGCAAATTGGTCCATTTCTTTAGGGGTAAATATTGTGGACTAATTGTGGTGTAGTAGAAGACTAGGACATCATCTTGGCGTTGTTTTTTACAGTGTTGTCAGTGCAAAATGTACACTTTGTGCTTGAAGTTTCGTTTGAAGGTCCAGCGTGTAAGATTTAGGGGGATTTAGGGACATCTGGTGGTGAGGATTGCAGATTGCAACCTGCTGAAACTTCTCCTGGTTTGGTTACCAGGAGCTGAAATAGCCGCAGAGGTCTCTTTCGCTCTTAAACAAATGGATGCAGTCATTCAAACTGTTAAAAACACAATCCCATGTTACAAATCTGATGCCATTTGGCGTGCTGGAGAGGGGCCGTTAGTCTATTACCTGCAAATCTGGCATACCTTTTTTATTTTAATCTGATAATGTAAGATCCAGCACTCAGGAGGTTTTCACAGACAATATTATCTGCAGAGGTGTCTCCCTCTCCAAAACAATCAGACCCAGTAATTTAATATAATGTAAATATATATAATTTCATATTGAAAAATCTGTGTTTTTACAACATATTCATCGTGAGGAGGCTGCTAACTACAGCAGCTGATGCAAAAGCGAAACTGTCCACATCTAGATCCAGTGTTTGGTTTGTCCATTCTGGGCTACTGTAGAAACATAGCGGTGTAAGTCATTCTAAGGTAACGAAAACACAACACTTCTTATTTTCAGGTGATTATACATTAAAGGACACTTAGGATATTATACTCTATTTCTGTCTATATATCTCCTAAATCCTACACACTGGACCTTTAAATCTTCGTCCGAAATGCGTCTTACATGCTCAATTCTCTCGTCTTAAATTAAGGTATATCTGTGAAACTGACCAGCAGATTTGTTTTTTTGTTTGTCCAAATATCAAACATAATTTGATCGCAACAGTGACACAGAGGAAATAATCAATGGTACTGAAAATCTCTCCATTGCATAGTAATTGACGTTTCCTAATGAAGTCACTGATGGAGTTCATCGTCAGTGTTGTTTGTCTGCTAAACAGCCTTTTTCATACATTATTAATTATGACTGAAATCCAATCGCAGGAAGTGTGACAGAGAAGTGGATAACAGACGGCACCATTAGCTGACACAATCTGCTCCTACAAAGCCCTTTCACCTTTTTTCCCTTTCCTTTATCAAATGTACAAGAAATCTGATCAACCAGAGGCAAAAGAGAGGAAATACTTAGCACTAGTTTGGCACAGGAAAGAACTCGTACCATCTCCTCAGAGTCTCCTTACTTAGGGCTTCTGATGTTGATGGATTTTCTTTCCAAATATTATGTGGTCTTGGAGAGTCTTCAGCCCCTCAAGGCCGACCTGAAATGAACCACACTGGCAGTGGTGCTGCCTGCCAGAGAAATCCCTTCTCTGAATGGGCTGGACTTCCAAAGAAAGAACTTCTGAAAGGACTTCTGAATGAGTTCTGTTCAGGCTCCCTTTTTTATTTTTTTTTCACCCATCCGCTTCTTAAGCAGAAACAGGAATACAGAAGCCTGGCAGGGAGGGGCCGCCGGTTGCCATCATCCTCAACCACAGAAGTGGAACAGAAAGAAAAGCTGTAATTTGACTAACTAGGTCCGTGTTCCCTCATGGATGTCAGAATTAGAACAGATAGAGAAGACAGTCTCTTTCAAATTAACATTCCTGGTAATTTACCCTGTAAGGTAGCGGCCACATCGAGACCAAGGTTGAATGAAACTTGATTACAGTTATAAACCCAATGGATTCTGTGAGGAGCAGAGTGGTGTTGCTCATATAGCTGCAACATCTAAACAGCATATATGAAACTGAAAAGATTGTGAACCACCAAAAACTGTACTATTGATTTGAAGTCTCCAAAGGGCTCAGCCAATATAATCCAGCTGCAGAAGGGTCAGCATCAGCAGTTTTAGACCTGCAGTTCCAGTCCAGCTTGTACCATCAAAAGGCAATGGATATATCCGCTCCAGTTTTGTTGGTGTTGTTTTGCTCAGATTTTGTGTTTTATATTTGACACTATTTTAAGAAAAACATGAATGGATAAAACCTTTATTGCCCCAAGAGGAAATTAGCTTTGCACAACTAGTCTCACTCCAAAATTGTGAAAGCCGGTGTTTTGTCAGTGACCTCCACTGTCGCACACTGACAAAAGAAGCCGTCCTTTCATGTGGGAATGATACGCTGCCAGTCGCTGTTACAGTTTAGCGGCCCCTAGCGCCATCAAGGGGAAACACGGCAGGACAAGACCTAAGGTTACGGCAGCAAAAGTCTGAGTAGGGCGGGATGGGTCCAACAACCACTGACTTTCATCTGGGAGGCCGGTGTTCAATTCCCACAAGACTGTAAATCCAAACTCTTATTTTTTTTCCTAAACCCAAATGTGCTTTTTTTTGTTTTTTTAATACTTATAGTTTATTTATTTTCACAATAACATGACACATAAACAGAACAAACAGCAGGTGCCAGTCATTATATTGTACAATGTAATAGTTCATACCTTCATGGTTTGTAGGAAAGGGTACATTGGTAATATTATTCATACAGTGGGTTGACACAGAAATAACAAAGTCACCAATGGTGAAAAATAATAATGCATGAGAAATAGGGAAGTTCGATCATCTCATTCCTCCTATCTACACATAAGGAACATACCTATACAGATATTCATACAGGTACAGGCAAAAGGAAAAAACAAAACTTGGTTAGCACAAGATAACACCACATGACAGTGAGACAAACACGTGTTTTTGTTGCCTAAACCCAACCACATGCGGAACCACAAAATGTAATCATGTGCATTTGTTGTTGAAGGAAAGAAACATCAATTTACGGTGCTGTACTCGTGTGGTGCAGTTATTTTGAAAGAGACTGTATGCAAACTGTACATTTCCTGTGAAAACAGAAGTGTATTTTGAAAAAAAGACAATGCATGTAACAGGCTGAAGTTGACACGGCGTCCCAGGTCGTCAACAACCAACACACCCAGGGTACCTTTCATGGTGTCTCTCATCATAGAAAGTCCATGACCAAATGTCCAAACCTTTTGCCAGCACTCACCGTGGTTGAGTTTGAGAAGAATGAAGTGAGTTCAGCTTTACAATCTTATGGGAAGCAACACCAGCCTGTCAGGTGAAAGTCGGTGGTTGTTGGACCCGTCCATCACCCCTCTCACCCACCCCAGTAGGACTTCTGCTGCCTTAATTTTGTTCTTGTCTCACCACGTTTCCTCCTGATGCAACCGGGCACAGTTAAACAATAAAGGCAACCAGTCGGGTACCATGCCAAGGGAAGGATGGCTTTTTTCATCAGAGTCTGATGCCAGAAGTCACTGAGCCATAAATGTTAAAATTAAAGGCATAATAATTTTGTGGTGTTATTTCACAGCAACAATGTGAAACGCATTTTCATTTAAATAATAACAGTCATGCAATGGTGTTCTATTAATATTGATATTTGTGAGAAATAAAATGTAAAAACACACAAAAAACTGCGAGAAAAAGAACAAAACTACAACCCCTGCCCTGTAGGTGGTGCACATGTTGGGTGGTGTTTAGGCTGATGACAACATGTACATCTGCAGATCTAAACTGCTGTTAACATTATTACTTTTATTTGACATTTTTAGTGAGTCAGTTTTATGAGTTGTGTCACATCTGAAAAATTGAATTTAAACAATTATGCAAAGTTAAAAGAATCTACTCCCGACTTCTGCAGATTTAATTTATTTAGCCTATTTGCTCAGCTTAACTGTGTCAAGTTCAGTTAACAGAGATTTACAGGAAGTAAATTGCTGTTGTCTTGTTTTTGCATTTTTCAGATTAGCCAATAAGTTTTGAAAGGGTTTCATAAATCCTGGGGTTGTAGGACTTTGTCACAGCATGGAGGGAATGTAATGTTTTATTTAAAACACGAAAATCACCAAAATTGGAAAGAGGATGTCTCCATCCGACAATGATGAAATGTAGAGAAATAAGTGTGGAGACCGGCCTCACAGGAGCAGTTCAGCTGCAGTGTCTGAGAGATTTTTTCATTCCCTTCCTCATCCAGCCGGTGCAGGCAGGTGAATCAACACGCTCTCTGTGACAAGCTTGTTTGTCAAACCATTCTTGAACCAAATCGCTGAGGTAGAGTCATCGCCTGACTTGACTGTCATGTCTGTGTGTCTGTCCTGTAGGTACGTCAGTGATGCAGGTGACAGCTACAGATGCTGATGACCCCACCTACGGCAACAGCGCCAGGCTGGTGTACAGCATACTGCAAGGACAACCCTATTTCTCTGTGGAGCCTCAGACAGGTGAGGCTGAAAACAGAACCCTGACCTGGGTCAACAGACATCAACGCCACAACCAGATGTCTTTGCATCATGCAAAGACACAGACTTCACATAGCTAACAGATCCAGCACATGCAACCACACTGAACAGCATCCTGTAAACAGACAATATAAAGTCATGTGCAGCAGTAAACATCTGCACATTGGTAAGTATTGGCTCCGTTAGCCAGACAGATAAGCCACACAGGGCCTTCATGAGGAGTGCATATCTCAAGACCTGTCATGTTCAGTGCACTAAGAGCTTCAATTTTGTAGCTCTGCAGTTAAATCCTTCACCTTCATTTGGTAACTCAACCAGGAGATATAGACAAGAACAATACAATGAATAGAAGTTCTCATAGCTGATGGTCACACATCTAAATTCTAACTTTGAAATTCAGCTATGAACTTTTATTTTTTAGGTATACTAAGCAGAAATTGTGTGTTACTGCTTGTAAACGGTATTGCAGCAAAAGCAACAGTAAAACCCGACCCTAGCTCAACGCCACATGGTGTTTCAAACAATTCAGTATAATCCAATGAACTTCATTTATCCCAAAGGAAATTCTTGTGCCAGAGAATGCTACAAATTACAGTAACCACAATTTAATGATTCATAACCAGTAACAACCAGTGGGTTCCTCGCATCAGGGTTACTGACTGGGCTCAGTTTTATGACAACAGAATATTAAATCAGCCGGAAAAGGGTGGACTGCCCACTCCAGGTCGGGGGGGAGGTCCTTCCTCAGGTGGAGGAGTATAAGTATCTCGGGATCTTGTTCACAGTGAGGGTAGGATGGAGCGGGAGATTGACAGGCGGATTGGGGCGGCGTCAGCAGTGATGCAGGCGCTTAACCGGTCCGTTGTGGTGAAAAGGGAGCTTAGCCAAAAAGCTCTTGATTTACCGGTCGATCTACGTTCCAACCCTCACCTATGGTCACGAGCTCTGGGTAGTGACCGAAAGAACGAGATCGCGAGTACAAGCGGCCAAAATGAGTTTCCTCCGCAGGGTGGCTGGGCTCAGCCTTAGAGATAGGGTGAGGAGCTCAGACATCCGGGAGGGACTCAGAGTGGAGCCGCTGCTCCTCCACATCGAGAGGAGCCAGTTGAGGTGGTTCGGGCATCTGGTAAGGATGCTTTCTGGGCATGTCCAACCGGGAGGAGACCTCGGGGCCGCCCCAGAACACGCTGGAGGGACTACATCACCCGGCTGGCCTGGGAACGCCTCGGGGTTCCCTCGGAAGAGCTGACGGAAGTAGCTGGGGAGAGGACTGTCTGGGCTTCTTTGCTGAGGCTGCTGCCCCCGCGACCCGGACCCGGATAAGAGGAGGACGACGAGTACGAGACGAGAATATTATATATCTGGCAGAATATACAAATAAACAAGATAGAGGTGTTTTCTAGAAGCAAAAGCAAAAACCAGTGCCTAATAGAGTAACAATAGGAGTATGATTAGTACAGGAGTTACTAAAGATGCACTGAAATGGTGGGAAAAAGACTGAAGAATAATACTGTGCATGATGTGAAGAATATTGCACAAGACATAAGCAGTAATGTGCATCATATAAAGTAACAGTGCAAGTGTTTTACCTTGCTGCATTTGCTTTTTTTTTGGTGCTGTGTTTGTGATTTTTGTAGCTTCTTCTTGAATGCATAGTTCAAGATGCACAGTCGCTACCTTTTTATGACGGCACCTGCATGCTGCGCCCAGGGCTGTCCTGAACACAGCAAAATAAAAATACATTAAGAAAACGGGCAGAGTCTCTGCGGATAGATCTACAGCCACACACTGAGAGTGGGTCATAAGTGATGATTGAGAGGGATTACTTCAGCATGAGTCTTTGATTTTAGGAGAATCCTACATTATATACCTTTAAGCTCAAACCACAGTGGGAATACCTGTGTTTTCAGAGATTGACAAGATCCAAGAAACCAAACTTAGTACTCACATCTTCAGGTCTTAGTCATTATGAAAACACATTGAAGCATTTAAAAATAATAATTAAGAGTTTTCTGCTTGGTTGTGCACCCCAGTGTTGTAGACAACAAGCTTTCATTGCTCTATCACACATCTTGCCACTAAACTTAAGCCCTGTTTCTTTCTGCAACATTTCCACCCTCTCCTCTCTTAATATAAAATGCTAAGCATTGGCTGCTGCAGGGATCATATAACAGCAGGTCCTCTCCACTGAAATTGGTGAGGGAAAGAAGGCACTGCTGTAAAAAGAGGTCCCCAGGGGACATTCAGCCTGGTCTCTGCAGAGCCCAGGCCTAATATTTGGGCTGGCATTAAAAGGAGAAATTGGATGTAAGCAGAGAGGTTAGGGCAGACATGGAGCTGTGTCAGGTCAGAGAGGGTGAAGAAGAACAGAGAGAAAGAGGTTAGGGTAGAGGAGGAGAGAGGAACTGCTTTAGAGAGAGTGAGTTCATGGAAAGACAGAGTGGTGAGGGCACAGAGAGGGAGAGAGATTTGGGCAGAGTAAATCTGGCTAATCAAACCAGTGTTGGGTATTTGACTGGCTCAAATCCATAGCTCACATTTCTAATTGGTTTGGAGATTATCAGCTTTGCATGCTGTCACACACACACACACACACACACACACACACACACACACACACACACACACACTCACACACACATATACGCACACACATATACGCACACACACTTGGCATAATATGACAGTAGAAATCCTCAACTCCCAGACACTGCAGCGAGACATGTGGAGAAAGAAAGAGAGCGATGGAAAGAGAGCAGCCGGTGATGAATTAAACAGAAAGAAAAGATTACTGGGGCTTGAAATGGAGAAAAATAAGACTTCACACATGTTTAACTGGAGTTCTTAGTTATATGAACGATGACTGATGGTGTGTGTTTTCTTGCAAAATGAAATATCTTTAAATAAATGACACCCTCTCTTGGGAATGGAAATTACATTTTAAGTTTCTCCTTTAGAACTTGTTTTTCAAGCAAGACCTTTTGAAATATTAAAACAACATTTCTGAATGACGTCATTTAGATTGATAGTGACAAAACAGTCATAAAGAAAATGTAATGTGAGTATTAGAGAAGTATTTCCCCACTGGAAAGATGGTCTTCTCATGAAACTAGGTCGTCAATGTAGTTCAAAGATGCTGATACTTTTTAACCTCTTGTACTCCACCCCCATTTTGTAGCAAAAACGCCTAAAATGGCATACCCAAATTAAAATGACTGTAGCTTCTGAACCGCTCTGACTACATGCATGCATGAGGTCTTTCCAGAAAGAAAACTCCCTGAAGTTTCTTGTGAAAGTGTCAGAAACACTCTAGGTGATACAGAGACAGAGTAATGGGCCTCTGAAGTCAGTAAAAAGTTGAAGATTTTGCCTAAAATAAAATAAAAAATGTGTTTCAGGATGAATAACTGTCTGTGGCTTCATCTGAGCAGGTAAATGACACTGTGGGGCTGTAGGCACACTATCAATGAACACTTGTTTCAAATTTGAAGAAGACTGCTCAAAGTATGACCATTCTACAGTGTTTTTACCATGAAAAGATCCAGGCGGAGCTCCAAATGACAAGTCGGTCACTCTGCTTCAAAACAGTACTATCAGTGATCAAACAACACTCAGCCAGCTTCAAACATTGTACCTTATTGAAATCAGGTGTGATTATGATAGCTGATGTTGTTTATGACACAGAAACACCATAAAATATCACCAAATAAAGCCATATGAAACGTGAAAGTTATGATCCCACTTTCTAGACGGTATATCTCAGCCAAAAATAGTGGTAGGAGTGAGACTCTTACCTTTTATAAAACAGCTAAGTCCCTGCTAACGGCTCCACATAAGATCGCGAGTAATCCTTTAACTTTTCCTGCCGAAAATCAGCAAGACATGACTTGTCACCACTCATCGCGATTTTGGACTTTGTGTGTTTAGGCTGCTCTGGTGTGAAATACATAATAAATAAAAGAAAAACAATGTTATTTTTGAAAAGTCGAGAGCTTCCTGAATCCGGCAATACCAAATATCACATGGTTTGATGATGTAGTGCGCCTGGGAGATACCATTTAACAGAGGAGGAGGGGAGCGAGGAGGTCGGCATCCTGGCGGAGTTAGAGAGGTTAAAATTGGTCCTACACAACCAGAGAAAACTGATAAAACTGTCAGAGTGCACTATGCTGTACCGGACCAATAAACGCTCCCGCTGGTGAAATACCTTTATGTGTCATGCAAAATCAAATAACTCGGTAATCTCAGTGATAGAAGTCGGTAAGTACATGGGTCATCCATAGACCTTTTAATGGGGCCCCCTTGGCCTTGGGCCGGGGTCATCGGTACCCTTTGACCCTCCCTGACAGCGGGCCTGTGTTTAACACAACATCAGATCCAAGAGGCTCCTGGTGCAGCACGTACATGGACAAAGACATTTCCAAAAACTTAAAGTAACAGTGCAAACATTCAGCCTTCTATAATATATTTCACACATTGTACAGTTCTGTCCAACACTGAAATCTAAACATTTACAAGGTCTGGATCATAAAGTATCTCAACCTTCAGACACTGGAGCCTCCTCACATGGCTGCATACAGACAGTGAAGGACTCTGAGGCCTCTGAAAACACCTAACTATGGATAACCTTACATTCATACAGTTATTATTCAGGATGACATTCACATACTCCCATATTTTCCACGACACACTGAGACTAAGGAAAAGGCTTATTTTGAAGCAATGCTTTGTACATTAGCAGGAATGTAGCAAAACATGGAAGACAAAGCAGTGTTTTATATAAACGTGAAAGGGCAATAAATATATGTTTCCCCTTAAGCAATGAATAACCATGATAAATAATCGTGATCTCAATATTACTCAGAATAATCGTGATAATAATTTTGGTCTAAATGGTCTAGCCTTAAAGTGCAGTAACATAATCTTGGTTTAAATTTGATCAGCACTGCCTAATTTTACCGTTTGATCACAGTTTGAGAGACAGAGAGAGGGACGGGTTTGTCTCTTGAACCACATCTTCACTCGTTGTGTCTGTGGTGGCGAAGCAGGGAGATCTATGCAATGGTTAGATGGAGTAAGGTTACCACAGTTCATTTACACATATGACCCTAACTGTTATGACACAAAGCTGGTTGAAAATCAGCTAAGTATCCCTTTTAATTGCTGTTAAAATCCGTCCTCTCAGGTATAATCCGTACTGCCTTGCCAAACATGGACCGTGAGGCTCGTCAGGAGTATGATGTCGTCATCCAGGCCAAAGACATGGGCGGTCACATGGGTGGGCTGTCGGGGACCACTGAGGTTAAAATCACCCTCACAGACGTCAACGACAACCCTCCAAAGTTCCCACAGAGTGAGTACCAGCACCTTCACCCTGTCTGTGATATCCACTGTATGACTTGATGTCTTTTTCCCTGCTGCGTCTCCCTCAGAGGTTATGAGTGCTTTCCTACTTCCACCCTGCACTTTGACATCATTTTCTGCACCACACATCTGTGCATGTTGGTGTCGGTCCACATACATGTGTGTATGTTGTTCTGTGTGTGCTATATGTGAATGTTTGTGTGCGTAACCCAGAAAACATGCTGCTATCGAGCAATATAGAAGCCAAGGAAGTCACCGTAAGAGGCACAAACGATAACTTAGGAAATCAATTATTGAAGGTTATTTACTGCCTGCAATGTCCTCAGGCGTGTGTGTGTGTGCGTGTGTGTGTGTGTGTGTGTGTGTGTGTGTGTGTGTGTGTGTGTGTGTGTGTTTTGAATCACTGATTTGAAGTGGAATATCTGATGTTTGAAGAGGAGATCAGACAGAAAGAGACAGGGCATCTGCTGATGACGAACTTGTACCTTTTGTTTTTTTCAAATAAGGTGTTTCTGCAGGTGTTATTCCAAACTATTGTCATATTATTGTGCAACTGCAAAAGCAAAATATGATTTATCTTTCTTCTGGCGCTGTTGAGACAATGTTTCGATCGTAATCGGATCTTCATCAGGTCAGAAAATTTAACAAGTAGAAACCACAAATGCATTAAGCCTCTATGGTGCTGTGTTGACTCGAGGTAACAGGTTATTGGCTGTTTGTACTCACACAATACATCCTCAATTATGTTGCAATACTGTTTCTACTGTCACATGACTCTCTGGAGGCCATGTTGAGTCCCTTTTTCAGGGTCGTGTTTCAGCCCCATCAACTCTCTCCACAAAAATGGCCTGAAATCATCTTTTCATGTCGTTTTACATTCGGAAAAAAATACATTCACAATAAGAGATGACTAAAGTTTACTTTTTAATTGTTTAATGTGCTTTATTTGATCATTAAATACTAGAAAATTGTTAACAAGCAAATGTTGCCTTGAAGCAACATTGTACGTTGATGGAATCATTTTGTGTATTTAGGTTTGTATGACTGCATAACCGTCATCTTGATGCTCTCTTTATCTCTCCAAATCAACTATGATACTATGCATTCGACTATAACAATGACGCACTTGTGAGTCCTCTCTACAGAGAAGACTGTATGCTGATATTTTACACACATTTTTTTTCCATTTACAGAATAATTACAATATCATTAATATGACTCTTAAAAGGGTAAAATCAGCACTCCCAGTTGATGTTGGTGAGATTGAAATTAGAGTTCAGTAGTTTGGACAACAAGCTGCTAACAACCAGCAGCATCACACACATTACACTGAAAACAGGGATTTAAATGTAAGACAAATCATCAAACACTGAGATATAACTCTCAATCTTGTTCTGCAGAGGGTTTATGATAATTTAGTCTGATAAATTGTTGATGTAAAGTTTGCTGAAATAAGGCGACTGTCTTTAACCCATTCATTCCTACAGGCTGTTCCACAGTGGCACAATGTTGAGGGAAACATTCAGACAAAATAAAACTCATGATGAGAGTTAATTTTTAATGTTTTACACTTTAAAATATTTTTCATAAGTATTGTATTAAATTGTAGTAAAATTTAAAACACTAACCCTTTAATTTCTTACCATTATTGTACAGCATGGCCTTAAGGTAAACTTACAATGTACGACCCCCCATCCATAATTTAGTTTCTTTAAATTATGTTTACTTAGTATATTTTTAACCAGTTGGCATTATAATGCTTGCTATGATGCACACCAATAAACTGACAAGCTTTATTATAACATGTGGTTAAACATCTTACTGTAAGTACCCAGCATGATATAACAACTGACAAACAATTCAATGAAGCAGAGAGGGGAAAAAAAGTACATGGATTAAAAGAGTTGTAAGAAAGCTGTACTTCAAAATATTAAAATCTGAATTTATAACACATTATATCAAACTAATCATCCCATAAATCAGTCTACATCACCTACATTCAAAAATATATTAAGTTGGAGGTGAAAACATGTTCAGAAATTGGGCGTAAACACCTTTCTTAAAAACTTGGTTATTTAAAATCCCAATAAGGGAAAAGGTGTTACCAACCTTTATAACAATGTAATCAAGTAAAGAAATCGTAGTTTTCTGACTGGACTGTTGGACTTACAGAAACAACCACGCAGGAAGGAAGATTGTTATACGATTTTAAATGACTAAATGCTTCAAATATGCTCCAAGACTCGATCTTTCTCTGGTGCACCACATAGAAACAGGAGCAACATAAACCTCAGCAGTGATTTGCACCACTGTATTTTTATAGTCTCCTGTCTATATCAATGTCCAACACCCCCTTCCTCTGTATGTGCTTCTATCTTCTCCTTCACCCTGTCTTAGTTTCTCTCTGCCTCTCTGTTGTTGGTTTTTTTTTTTTGCTTTTTTGTTCCTCCACGTTCTCCCCTCCCTCCCCTCCCGTGGCTCTGTGCTGAGCGACTCCTGGCAGAGATTCAGCAGAGTAGCTGCAGGAGCTGGATGGAGAGAAGACGGGAGGAGAAAAGAAGAGACGAGGGCTCAGGATTTAGCCTGTGGAGAAGCTGAATAGGCGAGGAAAGACAGAGACACGAGCAGAGGCAGCGAGGGAGGGAATGTAAAAGACACAGAGATGCAGAGAGGGAGAGAAAGAGACTGTCAAAAGCATCACTCCAGTTCTGGTGTATTCCAACACGTTGACTGCGTACCAGTGTCTTGCAATGCAAAGCTAAAATCTGACTCTGTTGGTCACGACTAACTGACATTTTGAGGGATTTTTTTTTTTTTTTTTTTTTGGTAGCTCAAATGGAACAAAAAACATTTCTCTCCAGCAGATTGTCTTCAGTATGTATAAACTGTATGCATGGAAATTATGTCCAGATGTTTCTTTGATGCCACTGGCTCTTATATAATGATGGATAGCACAAAGTTAAAACACACACTCAGTGGTTAAATCTAATGCAATCCCAGACCAGCTGTAAGAAGGGAATATTGGCATTGCAGGTTTCAGCAAACCGTGAATCGATGAAAAGTTGCCATGGGCTGATGAGGGGCAACAGCGTGGGACACACTGCAAACACTAGGGCAACAGACGCTCAACAACGGCTCAACACTGACCAACAGCCAACCGTCAGCTTGCGCATCAGAGCCTTTAACTGAACCACACGTTAAAAACAGTGCTGTTGAAACAGAAATTCAATTTATCAGCTACATAATAATGCACAAATATAATATATGTTTGCAAAAATGTACAATGCCAACATTTATTCTGACAGTTGGTTGTGCAATCCAATCCAATAGCTCAGCCATAAATTCTACCTCTACAAAGACAACACGTGTTTAATGACTACATGTTTATTACTGAGGTCAACGTGAGTGCGAGTGTGTCTTCATACCTCTCCCACTAACCCGATCTCACTCCGAAGTTGTCAAATACCTGCGCTTGGGCAGTTACGTCTGACGTCAGACACCAAAGATAAAACCTGTCCTTTCACATCGGCATGATACGCTGGCAGTCACTGTTTTGTGTAACAGCACCCGTCAGCGTCGGGGGGAAATGCGGCAGGACAACGTCAGTTAATGCTTCCCGTATGACTGTGAAGTCAAACCCTGCTCTTTTTTTTAAACTCAAACACGCTTCATTTGCAGTGTTGTACTGATATAATGCGCTTATTTTGAAAGACACAGCGTGAGATGCCTCCCAACTGTAGTCCACTGTAATTTCATTGTTTTACAAGTGGCATTTCAAATGTTTTCCCACCGGGGCTAGTGCCATGAAATGCACTTGTTTTATACCCAGAAATCGTTGATATTCTAGGCAGGATTGTGCCCCAAAACCAGGTATTTTAGGCCAAAACATGATCTTTCCCAAACCATAAGCACATGGTTTTTGTGCCCAAAGGTCCAGACATATCTAACCCCCCAATTCCAACCCCTGATGCTGAGCGCCAAGCAGGGAGGCAATGGGTCCCATTTTTATAGTCTTTGGTATGACCCGGCCAGGGATCGAACCCACGACCTCCCAGTCTCAGGGCGGACACTCTACCACTAGGCCACTGAGCTGGTAAAAATGCGGGGAAACGTGGCGGGACAACAATAAAAGTTAACCGGGCGAAGTCAGAGTAGGGTGGATGTGACGGGTGGTGGATGGGTCCAACAACAACCAACTTTACCCAGGAGGCCAGTGTTCACCTCCCGTATGATTGTCAAGCCAAACCCTGTTCTTTTTGTCTAAACTCAACCATGTCGTTTGTTGGTGAAGGCAAAAAAAGATCAGTTCACATTGTTGTACTGACGTATGCTTTTATTTTGAAGGACACTATGCAAACTGTACCTTTCCTGTGAAAACGGATTTTTTACACGGCATCTCAGAACGTCAAGAACCAACATACCCAGGGCACCTTTCATGTCATGAAGAAATGGAAAGTCCATGACCAAACGTCGATATGTGACGAGGTCGGAGTGAGAATGTGTTGATCGAACACTGTCAATTTAAAACTGAACATTATCTTCGTAAAGGTAGAATTTACAGCAGGGCTGATGTATTGGATTAACACGTATGCCTAATAAAGGGGTCACTGAGTGTCGTAGACTGGGGCCTTAAATTGTTAAAAGGACTGGTGGCAAAAGGACACAGTATGAATAGTAGTAGAGAGTATTTCTGTTCTCAAATCCAGTATTTAACTTTTATTTTGAGACAGCGTTTTATTCTGTGTAATAATTTATGCTTCTACAGCAACGTGGGAAACACGGTTGTTGTGAGGAGTCAGTGCGGATGGGCTTTCTAACCACAGGCCATCCTTCTGTTCCCGTATCCAAAGCGGATATAAAACATTTTTCAAATAACATAAAAAGGACAAAATGGAGGTTTTACAACCCAACATATCAGTCATAAGTGTTTACAAAGTACCCCTTTGCATTACTTCTGTGCATCACTGGCAGTTTACATCTGTGATACAAGACAACACATCAAATAGCAATATGTTGTGGTAGTGGCTACCCGTGTAAAAGAAAAGAAAAAAAAAGTGGAAGCAGTACAAACACCTGCAAGAAAAGCCTCCCAGATGGTGTGAATGAGGACAGTGATTACTTATTTAGTAGTTGGGCAGAGTGAGAGAGAGAGCGGGGTGGAGAGAAAAAAGGGAAATCAGATAAGCAAGTCAAGAAAGAAAACAGAGAAACAGAGGCAAAGCAAGAGGCAGAAAAAGAGACAGAAATAAAAGAGATAGATAGAAAACACAAGGAAAGAGATAAAAACAGACAGGAAAAGATATACGGCACAGCTTGACTCCTTCTCATGTGTTCCAGCAGCTTTTCAGTTTCCATTCAAGCTGTTATATTTCTTCTTTCACTCCGAGGCTTGATCTCTCTGCCTCTCTGTGTTTCTCACAGACTTTCTGTCCTTGTAATTCTTTCCTTTTCACCTCATTATCAAGCATTTTTGCCACTCTGAGAATCCATCACGGCACAGACAGAGGGAGGGCCAGAGAAATGAAGACAAAAAACAAGCGACTGTTCTTTAACTCTCTCTCACTTCAGTGTGTATTAGACCAACATGACAGCGGTGGTTTTGTTGAATATGGGTAATATGTGTCAGCCACCGTCCTTCGCAGCCTGCTCGACCTCATTCTTGTTTAAACATGAGAACAAAGCAGATAATAAAAGACATCTGAGGCTGTGAAAGACAATCTACAGGATGGTATTTGCACATATCATTTACCTTTTTTTAGGATTGCTATTATAGAACCGTCTTTTCTCATCACCAAAAACCAACAAAAATCAGTAAGAAAAAAAAGAAAAAATATGAAACCTGGATGAGGAACTTATAATTAATATCTGGCCAGAAATAAAAGGCAATATCATGTGTAAAATATATTAAAACCAAGAAGACACCTAGTGTATCAACGATCCAAAAAAATATCAACACCATGTCGACTTTTCTTGAAAGTCGTGGCACATGTACAGACCTGAAAATGATTGTATCCAAGCTATTTTTGGTACTAAAGAGACTTTCACACATTAAATCACAAGAACTTGCAGTTACAGAAATGTGTTTGACTTTGAGTGCACTTTATTGAGGGCAGTAAAGTTACGGCCATCTTCAAAAGTGAGGAAATTACAGCATGTAGCAACTCTGAAGCTAAATGGTCCAAATCATGTTTGAATCACGAATATGGAGGCTGTGACAAATAGTTTTAACAAAAATAGGCTCTTCGATGGCGGCATATAAGGGCTGTTATAGCTTTAAAAAATTAATACATACAGAGTTCTTTACATGCAAGTGGTAAATTTGTGAGAACAAAAATGTGTCTATTATCTGAGATTAAAGTGGTAAATATATGAAACAAAAACAAACAAAAGAAAAACTTGGATATGATTTAAAGTCAAGTTTCTGAGATTAAAATGGTAAATATATATATTTATAAATAAAAAAAAAAAAACTTGGATATTCACTGAGATTATAGTGGTAAATTTACGGGAGAAAAACAGGTGACAAAGTCTATGCAAGGAGGAACGTACCAAGAGTTTGTGTGAGTCAATAATGGGTGCTGTTACATGATAGCTTTTCATTCAGAATGAAATAAATCTGAAAGAAATCATTCTGAATTAAAGTGTTTCCATTTAGTTTACATGGGAAATATTCATTCTGAATGAGGGTTTACACAGAGATCAGTTTAATCGCCTTTATTCGGGTCTGTGCAAGGTTTGGGGCAGGGAAGGTTTCTGATTGGATAGGGGGCGGGGCTGATGTTACGTGTTTACGTTTACCGGAAGAAAACACTGTAGTCCTCGCTCTGGATAACAAGATGCTTGATGACGCCGTTCTTAGTGCCTTTTTCAGGCTTGTTTTGCTTATATTCTTGAAGCAGCAGTACGACAACAACCTTGTTCTGCTAATGCTTCGTCTGTTGAGGAGGAGAAGGGAGGTAGAAGGTCGAAGAAGGCCGTGCTTTGGTGAATGGAAACCATTTAGTGCAACGAGTCGCTCTATACGTCATCGCGCCAGAAGGGCAAGGAAATGAGCATGCGCAGAAAGACTGTAATGAACTTCAAGAGAAATGAGTGTATACAAGTGCGAGAAATTCTTTCATCTGGAATATGAAACGGAATATTCCAGCCCCTTACATCGGATTGAATTTTCCATTCAGCATCCTAAAAACTGAAAATAAGAAGTCAACTTGGTCTAAAAATGATTAAACTAACGCTGACTCACACAGGACAAAGATGCTGGTCTCCTGAATCAAAGTCCTGAAACTTTAACCAATTTACCCATCATAACGTCCTTCCTGTGTGGACTGTTAAACTACATCACCTGCCTCTCTGGCAGCAAATTTGTGATTTTTAATCACATAAATCTTCCACTTAGAGAACATCCACGATTTCTTCTTGTAAATTAACGACTTGAATCTCAGAAATTCTGAATACTTTCTTGAAAAATGTAACCCCCTTCCCCAGCTCTAATGGCCCTAACACACTGTCACTCTGTTCACCAAGAATATTTTGTTGATTAAATTAATAGGTCTCCTTCAGGAATCAGTTTAATACCGTTAACCACAAAGCAAAACTCTGAGCTGATTGTAAGTCCACACCCACCCACAGCAGAATTACAGCACACCGCAGAGACATATTAGCTTTACGCATGAATAACAGCTCTCCGGTTAATAATTGGCACTTAAAGAAATAAAACCATAAATAGATGCTCAGCTTGTTTTGAGAAAACAACTCTTCTGGGAGAGACGCAATATGTTTCCCAAACTATACTAAAGCTTTGTTAACCAGTCCGCCTGCCAAGTTTAAATTACTGATATATTCACCACATTTAATATAAAATGCATCTACAATATTGTCAGTGATAACACATAAAAGTCTCCGCTCATAAATTACAAAGTAATATCAGGCATTATTGTTGGTAATCCCATTAAAATTACTGATCTAAGAGATTGCGGTCATTACATGAGTTACATTTATGAGCCTCTTTATTGGTGTTTATATCTAAACTTTGCTGGTTTTATGAGCTCTTCTTTCGAAGACTGGACATCTGTGTGAATACAAATAGTGCAATCATTTACGTGGGGGGGGTAATGAGAGCATCTAATGACTTTCTCAAACTCTCATACTTGCTTTCTCACGGAATAACTGGTGGAGAAGAACATTGGATTTTACTGAGGAAAACAAGTAGTGGAGATTTACGAGTGCGTAGCTTTTATTTTCCAGAACTCACATTTGCTTCTACTGTGGTCCTCGATTGTAAATATACATTTCCTGTATGAGCTGTGCCTCATTTTAGCCCGCAGCCAGGTACGCCAGGCTGCCTGTGTGTCCTGTCATACAGTGTTTAACTCAGCTGCCAGGAGCCATTGAAGTTAAGCTACTTAGGAAAAGCAAGAATGGAACGACAGGAGAAGAGAGGGAGGAAGAGGGCAAAGGGAGGGCAGGGAAGAAATGAGCTTTTAGCCAGAAGAGGCAGGCAGAAGGGAGGAGGAGGAGGAGGAGGAGGAGGAGGAGGAGGAGGAGGAGGAGGAGGAGGAGAGGAGGACGAAGGATCGACATGAGAGAAACGGGGCGGAGAGGGGGAGGAGAGGTGAGGATGAATGAAGAGATTTAGAAGGATGCTGTGGAAAGGAGAAGCAAATGAGGGATGGGGAGGGAGGGAACAAAGTTACCAAGTGAGAGTGGAGCAGTTTGGAGAGGAGTTTAGAAAGCAGGGACAGAGATGAAGAGGAGAGATGGAGACGAGGGATTTGGCGAGGATTGGAGGAGATGTGGCGGTGGAGGGTGGCAGGAGAGATTTGGGCTGGATGGATCAAGTCCTGTGAATCGCTCTTCTCTCCCACTCGCTTCTGCTCTGAAGCCACATGGCCAAATGAATTTCATGATTCACAGGATTGCTACACCTGGACAGGCAGGATAAACATGCTAATGGTTCACAAGCTATAAAGTGATGAGTCCACTCTGTGCTCAGTGCCTGAATCATAGAAGAGGAGGAGGAGGAGGAGGAGGAGGAAGAAGAAGGAGGGATTGTGGAGCTCCAGAGAAGATGGAGGAGGAGGACAGATTTGGGGAAAAAAGTAGATGTAGGATGATGAACAGAGGTGACATATGATAAAAGTAGAATTACCGTCTCATGGTCGTCTGCCTCTGCGCACCACTCAGGTTTCTTTTACAGTTTACATCCATGTCTGTGAAAACATGGATGCCTCCCACACGTCTTTCCTAGGCAGCACAGAAAATATACACACAGTTTCAAAATCAGAGTCACCAATTCAGCATCTGACCAAATGTCTCGCCTTCTGTTCCTGAGATATGGTGTTGAGTAATGGCCAGAAAAATGTTTTCACAGAACATTATGATGTCACAGTGAAGCTGACCTTTTGGATATAAAATGCCATCACTTAATTTTATCCTGTCAGATATTTATGTGAAATTTTGTCATAATTAGCCTGTGATTTCTTGAGTTATGGCCAGAAAAACATATTTTGTGAGGTCACAGTGACCTTGACCTTCGACCACCACAATCTAATCAATTGAGTTCAAGTGGATGTTTGTTTCAAATTTGAAGAAATTCCGTCAGGCCATTTTTGAGATATTGTGCCCACAAGAATAAGATGGACGCAAGGTCACAGTGACTTTGACCTTCAAACACAAAATTGTAACCAGTTCATTGCGCAGTCTAAGTGGATATTCGTGCCAAATTGGAGAAAATTCCCTCAAAGTGTTCTTGAGATATTCCATTCACAAGAATGAGACAAATGTAGGGTCACAGTGACCTTTGACCACCAAATTCTACCCACTTAATCGTTGAGTCCAATTGGACGATTTTGCCAAATTTGACAAGACAAAACAATTCCCTGAAGGTGTTCCTGAGATATCCTGTTCTCAAGATTAAGACAGACAAGGTCACAGTGACTTTGACCTTTGACCTATGACCACTGAAATCTCTTCAGTTCATCCTTGAGTCCAAAAAAAAAAATCCCCCAGAGCATTCCTGAGATATTGTGTTTAGAAGAATGAAATGGCCAAGGTCACAGTGACCTATGACTACCATATTATAATCAGTGTATTGCTAAGTCCAAATGGACATTTGTGCCAAATTTGAAGGAATTTCCTCAGGGGGTTCTTGAGATATCGCATTCACAACAATGGGAAGTATGCATGGACAACCCATGTTTCAAGCCACGGCTAACGCCGGCGTGGAGTCATTATGAGACAAAAGAAATATGAGTGAGGACTAAAGGTTTGGGGAAGGAGAACATAAGAGATGAGAGAAAAGGAAGAGGATAAAAAAAAGGAGAGAGACATATGGTCCTACTGCTCTCATTCTGCAAACCAGGTGTCTACTCCCTCAGACACACACTCACCTGACACTATAGGGGGTATTAATATCCTTCGGGCCATATGAATATCCTTTGGGCCATATGAGACAGATGGCATGGTTCATGTTAATGCTTTTCTGCCCTCCAAACTGACCCTGCTTCAGATAGTAAACACAGTGGCAGCCAGCCAGGAATTCTCTACAGACTCTAAAGAGTGAATACAAAAGTGAGCTGCGACCAGAAGCTGACACTAACATCGCCGACCAGCCAACCAGCGCCTAGTGAATTTTATCTGCCTGTGTTTTCTCCCAGGTGTGTATCCCATGTCTGTATCGGAGGATAAAGTGCCAGGAGAGGAGGTGGGCCGTCTCAAGGCCAAAGACCCTGACCTCGGAGACAACGGGATGGTGAAATATCGCTTAACGGATGGAGATGGACTGAGCATGTTTGAACTGAGCACTGACTCCGAGACCAAAGAGGCTGTTATTAAACTGAAGAAGGTAAGGAATGACAGAAAGAGACTTTTAACTACAATGAAATGCGTCTCTGTCTGTCTCTCTTTGTATGCATGTCTCTCTTCGACCAATCATCTGATCAACTATACATTTGGAGTGTGTATCATTATAGTCATGTATTGTGAGAGGACCCCTATTAAATCTTAAGTCCCATCCAGACCGTCACGTCAGCCTTGTGCTTGTGTAACAACAGTGTTCACACCGACACTGCAACACATTCTCACTCCGACCACGTCACATGTCCACGTTCGGTCATGGACTTCTCACGTTGACATATGATGTGCAAGGCACCCTGGCTACATCAGTTTTTGATGTTCTGGGACGCCGTGTCAACTTCAGCCTGTTACATGCATTGTCTGTTTTCAAAATACACTTCTGTTTTCACAGGAAATGTACAGTTTGCATACAGTCTCTTTCAAAATAAAAGCACTACATTGGTACACAAATTGGCATCTTTTTATTCCCTCAACAACAAATCAAAGTAGTTACGTTTAGCAAACACACACACATGGTTGGGTTTAGGACAAAAGAACAGGGTTTGGCTTTACATTCATACAGGAAGCAAACAGCAGCCTCCTGGGTGAAAGTCAGTAGTTGTTGGACCAAACCATCGCCCCTCCAGCCCGCCCAACTCGTACTTTTGCCCCCTTAATTTACGCTGTTGTCCGGCCGTGTTTCCCCTGACGCCACTGGCCGCAGTTAAACAATAATGGCATACCACCGCATACCATGCCGATGAGAGAGGACGGCTTTTCTCGTTGGTGTCTGATGCCCGCAGTCACTGCCTAAGTGCTACTATTTGACGACTTTGGAGTGAGACCGGGTTGGTTTATGTCCATATGATGGGTGTCATGGGTGTCAGTCCAATATTATTTCGGTCTCTACCAAGTCCTGAGGGTAATGCTCTACTATGGGGCACCTGGTGGGTTCGTAGGTAGAGCAGGCGTTCCATGTATACAAAGTCAGTGTCCTAGCTGCAGCAGCTGCAGGCTCAATTCCAGGCTGTGGCCCTCCGTTGCATGCCATCCCATCTTTAAATGCTCACCAGCTCGTCCCTAACTGTGTTTGTCTGTTGTCCACCACAACTGTTGGAGCTTCTTCTCTGAGAACAGCTGCCTGCTGCCGCTGAAAACGACACTATAACAGCAGTGAGAGTGAATCCAAACAGTAAAGTAACAGCCAGACGAGGGCTGCTATCAGTCAAAGTGGCCCTTAAAGGAAAGAAAACTGAAGGCTTATTTTTGGTTGAACAAATGTGTTCATCCTATAATTGAAACTCCCTTTTGAAAATAACTACAATGAAGGTGAAATTCTCCGACCAGTTGAATTTTCTTCAATTTCGTAGATCAGCAAATAGTATGATTACCAGTTTTCATATCAGGGTATATACTGAAACTGGTACGCTGCTGCAACCCAATGCTGGACAGCAAAACGATGAGTTGAATCTCTGTATATAGCTCCATAAAGCTGAGGTTCAGCAGATACAGGAAATCATTCTCCGTAGGCTCGTCACTACAGCATTGTTTTCACATTAAAAAATCATAGCCGCTTTAAGGAAAGGCAGAAAAGGGTAATTTGGTAAAGGAAATGAGCTTGAAAGGACAGAAGAGACACAGTCAAAGCTACAAAAAGTTGTTCAGATGCATGAGTTGTCGGGGATAAAGTAACAGTATGTTTTACACCATAGAAATCTAAATGCTGCAGAGCTGACAGGAAAGTCAATATTTAACAATTTATTTATAGCTGACAGCTCGCAACGACAGCAAGATCCACAATGGAGAGAGAGAAAGCAGCAGTGGAGACGTTGGCTGCTTTTGTTTTTGTCATAAAAATCCTGTAGACAGAACATTCGATTGGTTGAAGCAGTTTCTGGTAAAGAACATTGGTCAAAATTAGCTAATAGTGGCTGCTCTCTGGCTGCA
Organism: Epinephelus moara; assembly: GCF_006386435.1. Lineage (NCBI taxonomy): Eukaryota > Metazoa > Chordata > Actinopteri > Perciformes > Serranidae > Epinephelus > Epinephelus moara. Next base: position 37,848,982 of record NC_065524.1, on the reverse strand, counting down.
CGTCGTCATCCACTTTTTCAATTTGCCAGCACAGACATGTAGCTGGGAAGGCACTTTTTCTCAAGACAAAGCAGTTCAGTGTGAGCCTCGTATAGCCTGCACTCGAGTCCAGGTTGTCGGTTAATGTAATGGGTTAAAAAAAAGAAAAAGATGGGGGGGTATGAAGGTGGGTGGGGAAGCAAAGTGTTGTGTTTCCTTCTCCGTCGACCCTCATGGTTTCTTATTGTGTTTGATGTGAACACTGACTGCCATGGTAGTGGGGCTGTGTGTGAGAGAGTGCATTAACTTTCATGCTTCCCTAGGCCAGAGAGCTCATCTCCTGCACTGTGACTGTAACTCACACGTGCACACAGATGCACACACACACATACACACACACACACTGTAGCTTTCGGTGATCCAGCTCAGCACACACAATTACTTTTTCTCACTCTCTCTCTGTCTCTCTAATGCACACTGACACACTGTCTCTTATTCTCTCAAATACACACAGCGCTCTGTCAAATACACAGAAGCCCTCTCTCTCTACACACACACACACACACACACACACACACACACACACATTGTTGTATGTGTAGCTGCAGGTCAGGATTATGAGCTGAATCTTCCAGCGAGCTGTGGTAGCCTGCTTTTCCCTCCCGGGGCGTCCAACCTCTCAGTCTCTCAGTTAAAAAATAATAGCATTTATAGTTGAGCTATCAATGTGTGGGGGAAATAAAAAGGAAATGTACACCAAAGTCAGTCTCTAAAAAAAGGCTGGGGTTTTCTTTGGATTGTTATCCTAGAAATTAAAAGAGGACAGTTTTAGGTTTGCCAGACATTCAGCCCACAGAAACGCAGCGTGTCCTTATCTGCTGAAAGGCCTGGCATTCAAATATGTAATTACAGCATGTGCTTGAAAAGTGTGATGGCATCAAGCTGCATTTCCTGTCCAGACAGCGAGGACGTAGCTCAGAGGAGCAGCCGGCCTTAACCCACAGCTCGTTTTTACTGATGCTGTGGGAAAATCTCTGTCTGAATCAATCGATAGAAGTCTGTTTCATGCTTTTTTTCTCACAACCGTCTGCATGAGCGATTCCTTTGGAGCTCAGCGCTGGAGCGCGGCTTTAAGACTGCCAGGGTTAGGGACTCTCATCCCACTGGTGTCACCAGGACCGAGCAGGGAAATGAGTGAGTGATAATGATGAGTAATGCGCCCTCTCCTCCCTCAGCGATGTGTGTGCCCTGGAGCAAGGCAGTTAACCCACAGATCAGCAGAACAGTAGAAAACTGCGTGATTGTAGTGGGCAGCGCTCAGGTGGGAATTTGTAAGTTTGACCGGATTTGAGTAAGAACTGAAATACAGATCGCCTCTGCCAGACAAACTGTAAAATGAAGCACACACAAACAGTTAAAATGTGCAGCTTACAAGAGGAAGATCCCTCGAAGAAGTTGTTGGAAGCAAACCAAGTTAATGTAGTGATGAGCAAAGCAGGACAGCCCCATCAAAGCAATGAGAGCAACTGATTACACTCAAGTGGAGCACTGTGTTTGTGTGTGTGCATGTGTTTGACTGTAAACGAGCCAAAGGCTGATAACTTTGCTTGAGAAGCATTAAATGCATGAAAACAACTTACGCTAAACTCACGCTAACTAAAACTAGACAGGACCATTGACCTCACTGTAAAAAACAATTCACACACACACATACGCAGCACAGTGGAATGAAGCCACATGTAGACGCAGACATTCAGCTCAACTTTAGTCTTTCTAGAAAGCAGTAACACTAAGATAACAGCTGAACTGTGCGTCATCGGTGACTTGAAATGAAACAACTGATCTTTTTTTTTTTAATTATTATTATTTAAAGGGATAGTGCACCCAAAAATGAAACTTCAGCCATTATCTACTCACCCATATGTCGAGGGAGGCTCTGGTGAAGTTTCAGAGTCCTCACAACACTTGCGGAGATCCAAGGGGAGAGGAGGTAGCAACACAACTCCACCTAATGGAGGCTGACGGCACCCCAGATTCAAACGTCCAAAAACACATAATTGAAACCACAAAATATCTCCATACTGCTCGTCCGTAATGATCCAAGTGTCCTGAAGCCCCGACATAAAAAGTTGTTTGGAAAAATGTCATTTGAACTCTGTTTTTAGCCTCATTGTAGCCTGTAGCTCTGACTGCCTCTCTGTGCACCGCACTCACGTGTGTGCGCTTGCGTGAGACCGGGAGACATGGGCACCGCCTTCATGTGTGTTCACGTGCTTTCGCTGGTCTTGCGCTCGGTGTACATAGAAACAGAGCTACAGGCTACAATTGAGTTCAAATGACGTTTTTCCAAACAACTTTTTATGTCGGGGCTTCAGGACACTTGGATCACTACAGATGAGCAGTATGGAGATATTTTGTGGATTCAATTATGTGGTTTTGGACGTTTGAATCTGGGGCGCCGTCAGCCTCCATTAGGTGGAGTTGTGTTGCTACCTCCTCTCCCCTTGGATCTCCGCAAGTGATGTGAGGACTCTAAAATTTCACCTGAGCCTCCCTCGGCATATGGGTGAGTAGATAATGGCTGAATTTTCATTTTTGGGTGCACTATCCCTTTAAATGAATTAAATTGCTTGAGGTCACGTCAACCTCAGATGTCGGCCCATTCTCACTCCCAGGTCGTCAAATACCGATGCTTTGTCACCCTTGGACATCTCTATTTGAAGCCCCCGGCTTTCAACTAACTCCATTGTAAACCCATCTGTGGCAACATTTAACACTCACAGCAACTTAACTTCGATGTACAGAAGCTCCGAATGACTGACATAGTATACAGAGACCGTCGAAAACCAGCGCTTGGACACCAACAAAACGGGCTGTCCTTTCATGACAGGATGATACATCGCCGGTCCCCATTATTGTTTGACAGCGCCCAGCGCCATCAGGGGGGAAAAACAGTAGGACAACAACAAAGGGGACAACAACATGGCATCATATGTCAACACGGAAAGTCCATGAACAAACTGCGATATGTGACGAGGCCGGAGTGAGAATGTTTTGGAAATATGGCATTTGGCAGGAGGGAGAGGGGGTTGTACACGTGGTGCCTGCTCTACCAGGTGAGCTGGGCACCTTATGTTAGTGCCGGTTTGATGTAACCTCACTCATGTGACGTACTCACGTCACGTTACTTACTTATTTTTACCCTATAACATGATGCTTTTTCCTTCCCTAAGCCAGTAGTTTCATTGTCAAAACCTAACTGGGGCAGTTTCACAATGACTATGTATAGTCACCCTAATATTCCACTATTACTCTGGATATGACAATACTCTGAATTTGATACTGGTCATGTAAACAGCATACTCCATGTAGATATTCTGAATTGGAAGCATTTACAGATTACAACATGTGGGATTTGCCGGTACTATTCGGGTTTCAGGAGCATTCTTTGAACATGTACACCACAAACCAACTAGCCAACAGTTTCGATGCTGGACTAAAGATGCATCCCCAAAAGAAAAGCAAGCGATCTTGACTTTCACGCCACTCTTTGTCACAGACAGCTGCAGACACAATGCAGCGGCACAGAGGAGGAGAAACTTTCCACCATAAGGCTCCGAGATAACATTATCTTCTCTCTTCCGCTTAGAGGTAGCGAATTCACAGCTCACGGCAAATTAATATGACACAGTCTCTGGCTTTTATTCAATATCTAGCGTCGGCAAAAAAATGCTGTTGGACATCCTAATCCATCGTTAGCGCTGTTAGCTCGTTTACTATATTATGCGAATGCTTAGCCACAACAACTAGTCTAACTACGATTACTCAGCCAACTATCCAGTGCTCGTCCCTTTAATACTCAGTTTTAAAGGCAGCCTGGTCACTTATATATTTAACATGAAATAACGTAATGGTTCTGTGTGTGTGTGTGTGTGTGTGTGTGTGTGTGTAATCCCACTGACTGACGGCAGGAGCTATCGCACAACAATCCCTCTACACAGATCCCCGTGTCTCATGGAATAATAGCTTAATAGCCTGATGCCGATTTGAACTGTGTGTGTGTGTGTGTGTGTGTTTATTATGTCGTGATGCCTCTCGGGGGAAATCAACACCTTTCGCCCCCTGAAGGCAGTGTCACACAAAAATTAAAGGCCAAACACAGCACATAAACACATACAACAACACACACAGAGTCACACCTAAACACACTTTCAAATCAGCGTTGGGAGTAGCCTTCACTAATCTCTATTCTCTCACTCTCCTCACAAACACACACACACACACACACACACACACACACACACACACACGGGGATGAGCTTTAATCAGCTATTCTCTTTCAACTGTGTCCTGACGAAAGCAGTCCGCAGAATATTAAGGAGCTGAGTGTGTGTGTGTGTGTGTGCGTGTGTGTGTGTGTGTGTGTGTGTGTGTGCTAGAGACAGCGAGGGAGGGGGGAGGTATTATTGTGAATATTATTATCTCACACTGATTACACAAAGAGGGAGAGAATGAAGAGAGAGCGACTCTGTAGACTGAGAGATGGAGAGAGAGGGCAGAGGAGACGGAGGGAGCGTGACGAAAAAAAGGGAAACTGAAAGAACTGGGTCACATCTATCCTACTAGCATTGTACCTGTCATCAACACGTTAAACAGCGACACCACAGAGTCAGATGCCACTGCGACTGAATGAGCGCAGAACAATCCATTGAGAGGAAACGTCCCTACAGCATTGAGTCATTTGGCAGCTGCATTACATGAAAACAGCTCTGAATCTGATCACATTAAAGAGCCTCTGCATGCTGTTCTCAGAGGTGTTACCTGCAGATGATGAGGACTGGCCACCATGTTTGATCCCCGACAACAGAAGGGAAACAGTATAATAATATGATTCAGTGGGTCAATAAAAAGCAGGGTTTCAATATAACGTAAAAAGATGAGACATTCTTTAATGTGAAATCTCATCCATCAGCAGCTTCCACCCATAATACTCAGTGTCCTGGTGACTATCCTAACTCCTGGTAAACCTTGTGTGTTGAAGTCATAAATCTATCGCAGCTTCACTCTGCTTTTACAACACTTCACACAGGGCTTAAGAGCCCGCTCTCCTCTCACTGGGATTTCATTAAGTGATGGTAGCCAGGAGATGAAAAGATCAAGCGTGCTCCTGGGAATCTGCCAGTTCAGCTATACTGGCTGGAAAAATAGTGGTGGGGTAAAGTGGTTATTATCTGGGTTCCTAATACAGCAATGATACCCAAAAGAGTGTTTTTTTAACGGTGATTACGGCTTTGACGGAGCTACGGATGAGCGCATGGTCCCAGCCAAGTGCTGTTGGCAACGCACAAGTCCTCATAATCATGGCAGAGAGCATCCCTATGGTATTATGGCTTTTATACAATGACTGCCAACACATTTGTTGACTTAAAGGTTTTCCTTGCTGCACTCAGCACAGAAGAATAGAAGCGAGGAGAAAAAGGAAGAGTCATTAGACGCACGACTATCTGGCTGAAGGTCATTGCTTTGTAATTGCTGCGACACTTTCTTATGGCTGAATGAGAGTGTGTGATGTCTGAGTGTTGAGCGGCACACCTCAAAGCACACACACTCAAGTCAATTCAATATCAAGGCCATTAAAGTCAATGGGTTTCCACCAATATAGAGTAAGTGAATTGAATCTGAGTTCAATATGAGTGAATTGAATCTCAGGGTTACTATGTTGGCCGAGCAAACTGTGATATCAAAAAAAGCAATGCCAGAGAATTTGAATAATAATTAAGTCTTAACTCAGGTGTCTCGACAGCCACTTTGTTGATGATGTCGGCATCAGACATTCGACACACAAAGGCACCCTTCTCAGCGATATGATACTGACCAGGCAGTGGCAGTTTGTAACACCGTTAGCAGCTACCTTGATATAAAGAGAGAGAAAATAGGGTCAAGGCAAGGGTTAGGGTTAGGGTTAGGGTTAGGGTTAGGGTTAGGGTTAGGGTTAGGGTGGTGGCTGGGTCAAACAAATCCAAGACTTTCATCCAGGAGCCCGCTGTTCATTTCACGTGTGAATTTTAAGCCAAACTATTTTGTTTTTTTCTGACCACATGCTTTTGTTGCTTAAACCTTAGTAAATAAACCTTAAAATTAGTTGTAGTTCATTTTGAAAAAGACTGTATGCATTTAACCCTTTAAAAACACACCTCTGACTGACAGCCGTGGGAGATCGTTGTTTGAAAGAACTCGTTGAAACAGATCTAAACTAAGAATCATAATATCAAGAGCATTCATTCTCTTTGCAGCAGAAAGCGTAGACTTCTGTCCTCCCTGTCATCATGTCATGACCTTACGTTGCCTTACCAAACATGCCGTGCAAACATGGTATTTTGCCGCATTTCTTTCCCAGTAATGGCTGCGAGTAGCGATGCAACGGTATGAGACTTTCAGGGTACAATAACCATCTCAGAAAATACTGCGGTTTCTTGGCATCACGTTTTATAATTATAACTGAAGCTTGAAACCATTTTGTGAATTGAAGTTTGTGTCAAAAGTCTCACCTTCGTAAATGACTAAAATAAAGGGGAGATTCAATGTCCAGTTGAATTTTGTAGATAGGCGTATGTAGCCTACACGGCATGATGACCATCAATTCATATATCACCATATACCTTGATACCTTGAAACTAATATATTGCTGCAACCCTTGCTGCGAGAAATCTCTTCCATAATACTGTAAAAATGTCAATTTAAAGCTAGGGCATTCATTGTTTTTGCAGCAGAGAGCTAAGGCTTCTATTTCCCCCGCTGTCATGTCAAAACCTTATGTTACCCTACCTTACATGTAATGCACACACAGTATTTTGCCAAAATTTTTCCAGAATGGTTGCAGGAGTTGTTGTTTGCATAATCATAATCCTGCATGTATATATATATATATATATATATATACAAATTTAAAATAAAAACCATACTAGCTAGAGCATTCATCCTTTGTGCAGCAGAAAGCTAAGGTTTCTTTCTTCCGTGTCATCACATTGTACGCTCATACTGATGTCATTGTGCTGTTTTACATGTGGTGCAAAAACGCGTGGTGGCACCAGAGGAATGAAGGATGAATCTACCACAACGCCTTCACACTCTGCCTATAAAAATGAGCAAAAATACCAGTGTAGGCACTGGCAGACCATTTGTATTGCTGAGTCCATAGGGTTAACAAACAGAAACAGTACATTTTCTATGGAAACGCAAGTCTATTTTGAAAAGACACACTGCATGTAACAAACGTAAATTGACAAACCATCCTTCAACGTCCAGAACAGTCGAGGAGGTTACCAAGTGTGTCATATTGTGTGGTATTTGAGAAGCTGGGATGGGAACATGTTGGTCTCCATTAAAAAGGCAGAATAAAAGGAAAACTATACAGTGTCACTGTAGTTCTTGTGGCCTGGGACTTCTATCTCATCCCCACCTGGTCAACTAAAACACTTCTGACTCTCTTTTTATCACACAGCGTCCCAAACTCCCAAACCTAATCCTGCCTCATTAAAACCACACTTGCATTGTTTTCATCCAATGATAAAAAACAAACAGAAACAACCAACTGGTTCATTTTGGTCCCAAAATACTCCCTTCATATCATAATACATCAAACTAACTGACGTGAGAGTCAGCATTAGGGTTTCTCCTGGTTTTGATGGTGTGTAACAGCAGTGATAACAGTTGGACTGCTGCTGTCATTTCAAGTGATAATGTCCCTGTTGTCATTCGTGCAGCAACAGCTCCCCCTAGCAGAGGACCAGGACACAGCACTGGTCACTCACTGCATTTCACAAAGTCTGCAGTGGATTGCAGAGCATTTTATTCACATTTCAGATGTCATTACACCACAGAAAGATGACACATCATTTAAATGTGTGTTTGAAGTTGTTATTTGATGAAGTGGGTGAATTTTGATGAGAGATGAATTCATCTAAGTGACCTGTCTGCTCTTCCTCTCGCAGCCGGTGGACTTTGAGACTAAAAGGTCATACACTTTGAAGGTGGAGGGATCCAACCCTCATGTCGACCCTCAGTACCTCGCTTGGGGGCCTTATAAGGACGAAGCCACAATAAAGGTATGCATGTATAAAAATAAGTTTGTCTGTTTGAAGGAGGGTGTGAGTGCATGCGTTTGATTGTGTGCAGGAGTGCACTGATGTGTGTGACTAGATAAATATCACAGGAGCCTTTTAACTGTGTGTTTGTGTGTCTGCAGATATCAGTGGAGGATGCAGATGAGCCGCCAGTGTTTGTAGCTCCCAGTTACACTTTTGAGGTGGAAGAGAACGCGCCTGAAGGCACCCTGGTGGGACGAGTCCACGCCAAGGACACTGATGTTGCCAACAATCCCGTCAGGTAACACAGAAACACTCGCTGTATACACACACAAACACATCCACAGAGTCTGGCGTGTAGCTGTGGGAGAATTTCAATTTTTCACACCAGTGTAAATTGGAACGTCGCCAGAAAAAAAAATCCCTTTTAAACAGTGTTCCTTCAGCTACACTGAACAAACAATATGACTCAGAGAAACTCGGCTTTACACTCATATTGTTATGCAGAAACACAGATTACATGTAAAAAAGTTTTCAACAGAATAGGGAAGCAAAATAGGATTACAGAAGCATAACCAGACACATTTTATAAAAATCAAGTGAAAAACAATCACTGAATCCAGACTTAGAAGCTGTAAAACAATATACAAGCCTCACATTGTTTTAGTCTCTCTGTACAGTAATTATGCACAAACAGCTGTTTGCACAGTCGTTTCCTTTGGTAACCAAATGATCTCCGCAGTAATCTAACAGAAAGCTGAACACGTCCCTCTTTAAAGTTCCTCTCCAGGCATTCATTAAACTCTGAAAAACTCTCGTCTCAATTCTTGTCAGCCAAATACGGCATCCTACTGTCTCTTTAAGACCGAACCACAATTTTTATTTGCAATAACTTTCAGGTAGAAAACTCCCACGTCACGTACATAAAAGCAAACGCTGCCTCAGCTGCTTAATTTTTCGTCAACTAAAAAAGCCTTACAAAAATCTCAGTATCAGTATGTGTGCACTATATTTATAATATTTCCAGCACTCTACCTTGCTGTCCGACAGCCTTATCCGACAGGAAATCGAAGCCATCACTGAAAACAATTTGCTTTTGGCTGAGTGACTCGAATCCCACTCACTGGCTTCATTTATGAACAAACACAGGCAGAGTCCAACTTATCAAGTTGAGAATTGGTGTTGAATAATGAATACAGGCAGGGAGTTACAGCACAGGCAAATAAATTATGTCGTTGTCCACAGATCACAAGGACGTAACAGGTGAGGGTAATTGATGATTGATTTTTCTGATGGTTTCTGAAAGACGACAGAAAAATAAAAGGATGAAAGCAAAAGGCGTTCACCATAAATGTTGCCTTAATGGCACAAATGAATCACAATGACATTAAACAATGGTCATAACACAATATTTGAGGCAGGAAACGAGGAGCTAAAAAGGCATTAACCTGCAATAATTGCCACGATTAACATTTGTGAATATTAATTTACTGAACAAAGAAAAAAAAAAAGATCAATATGTAATTACTGCTAATGTTTCACGAAGCTTAGCAACACATCATGAGCGTCCTGCATCACAAACAAACGAAATTAATGAATGGTGACGTGGCATGCAAACCCGGTAGCGTGCCAGTACAACACATATCAGATAAATTAGATTCAATGGGCAATAATCAGCCTCCTTGTTCCCAAGGGCAAACAGAATGTTAACAGTGGACTTCCTTGGGCAAGACGTCATTGGGTCAGTCAATATGGTCAGAGGATTAGATCACATGGGATGACATGAATCGCGGCCCTCAGATGCATCCTCCTCATTCATGATTGTATTCAGTGCATCCTGTGCATCCAGGCACTCTATACTGAGTGCACAATGAATGGGAGCGCGCAGTGACACAGCGGGAAATCTTGAAATCAGACTCCATTGAGTAAAACTTGCAAAATATGATCTGTACCTCCACCTTGCTTCTCCTCATATCAACGAAGCATTATAGAAAACTCCATCCTGCAAGTTGATGGGATTGGCGACGTAACAAACCCTGGTGTCGGAATTTTGAGAGCTGCAGTTGTGAGGCAGAAATGCGCAGTCATGGCGTTGACTGCTTATGTTGCTCTTAATATGTCTTGTAGCATATAAAAGAAAACACCATATGGATATGTTAACAAGTTTGATTTTCACTGGAGAGGATCGTCAGACTGAGAGGATCACGCAGCTGCTGTTTGTTTTCCTGAATATCACTTCAGTGTTCACTCTGGACACTGAGTATCTAGGTCTGAAAATGGAAGTTAGAAATGCGATTTGATGCACATTAATGCATATTTTTTTCAAGAAATCTCTTAATCCTAACTTTCATTATGAATGTGTGTTCATGCTCCGTACAGGTACATGATCCCTCTGTACACAGACGTCGAGCAGTTCTTTAGCATAAACGCAGATGACGGCATGATCACCACGACAAGACCACTGGACAGAGAGACGCAGCCCTGGCATAATATATCAGTGTCAGCCACAGAGATAGGTTTGTATGCACAGACTAGACACATTTTAATAGAAGTGAGACTGAATCAGATATATGGTGACACGTGGGTCACGGAAATGTTGGCACTGTACATTTCTGCAAACCACAGACATGTTACATTTGCACATGCCACAGGTATCATATCAACGTTTCTAAAGTGACGTAGTACGTGAGCTTATCTGGAGGTGGAGGGGACAGTACATGTGTGACACCTTAGCGAGATGCCTGCCGAGCTGCTGACTAAAGTTCAAGACCAACAAACAATAAAAGTGGTCCTTTTTAGTGAGTCATTGCTGTGTTTCTGACAGTTTTTAAGGTACCAAACATGGGTGGTTTTTAAGGGGCCTGTCGCTGTTTTTCCACCGGGGATTGTACAACGAAAAGTAGTTGTTTTTCACTGAAACATCACTGCATTTCCGGTGCAGATTGTGCCTACAATACTGGGTATTTTAAGCTGAAACACAATCTCTTTGTAAGCATAACCAAGAGGTTTTTGTGCCTAAACCAAACTACATGTGAACTACAGTGTTGCCGAAACATAACGTTGAAATGTATCAGCAACATAATGACGTGCAAATGTAACATATGTAAAGTAACTTGTCTGTGGTTTGCAGAAACGTACGATGAGATTTTCTTTCCTGCAGACTGTGTTGTATATATGGGCTATAACCTTCCTTTCACAATCATGCTATGAGCTAACAAAGTTTTTAGACTGTGACTCATCACTGTTTTGTCTCCACACTCACACCTGTTGCATATGAATGTGAAGTGACACAATGGCAATGAGACTGTCAGTGTTACTTCACTGATATATTCAGCCATTTTAGGAGAACACTTAGCTGAAGAGCTACAGTCTGGCTGTATTTGAACTTGGCTGTTGAGCCATTTGTGCTACTGTAGTGCTAAAGTGTATACTCTGATATAGGATGGAGAGACAAAGTCAAAACTGAACTCACAGATGGAAAAATCCCAGACAGCCACCAGGCTGTACATTTGCTGGCATCCAGAGCCCAACCTGTCATTCTGTGGTGCTGGATACACTCCATGACATCTTATGTACAAAATTTAAGTGGATTCAAGCTGCTGCCTTTAATTTTTTTCCCCCTCTGGGTGGGACTAAAGTTAGAATATCTTGCTGTGAATGTCAGTGAAGAACTGCCTCAGTAAACTAATTATATATTCAGCTTCGGCCAGGAGGGATTGGCTTCATGCAGATACTTGGTGGTATTTTTTTTGCTGAGTGCAACCAGCTGTTAGCCCCGTTAGTGTGTCGAGGGCCAGTGCAGGGAACTGTTGCATTCGTGTGCACTTTGTCTGCATAGTTTCTTTTGTTGTTTTCATGTAACGTCTCAGAAATAGACACAAACACGGATCTGCTGTGTTTGGTTGGCTGTTGACAGAGTTATCTGAGATGTGGCCGACTATGATTTTCACTTTTGCCGACTGTTAGTTTTGTGAATTTGACACCCAAAAGACATGGTAATAAATGAAGCTCAAAAAATGAGATAAAATCTGAAGGAGCTGTTGATGCATCACTGAGATTTTAACTCAATTTAAAGTGTGTCTCAGTGAGTGAGTGAGGTGGTTACAGCACAGACGGTTGGTAGGAAGATGCTCAGTGACACAGATCTAAACCCTGATGCAGTTACAGAAGAGTGAAAAACTCAAGTTGAGGCACCACTGAAACTTTTAAGTATCCATCTCCACCACAAACGCTCCTGCTAACTGAGAGAGAGAGTGAGGGGCGGAGAAGAGGCGGATGATATTCGACCCACAGGCCCTCCGGAGCTTTCTCTCCCCGGCTTCGACCCCACAAACTCTCCAGCCAGCGAGCCATGGCGGCCCCACCCTGGTATTCTGTGGTTGGGGCTCAAACTACCAGAGCGCCGCGTGGTTTCCCTGTGGCGTGCAAGACGCCAGACGGCCAGATGGAAACGGGCTCACCGCCCACAAAACTAGGACCATTGCAGGCTACGCTAACCGCTAACAGGCCCTGGAAAGCTAAATAAATGCCTAGTAATGACAGGGTTGTGGAAAAATCATCCTGACTAGAATCACAAATATGCAGGGCAGTACAATGTAGAAATGGAGGGTTGTGTTTTTCTTTTTTAAAGATGAATGGATAAAAAAATACTCTGTTTTCGCTCAGTCTTTCTCAGTTAATATTCAGGAGTTCAGGTTTTCCGTATGTGTCTATTTTGGCTGTTCAGACATCATTCTGTCTGCATCACACTTTTTAAAAAAAATCATTTTATCTTCAGCAGGCATAACTTGACATTAGTCACTTTAGCACATCAAAATAGTTTTGGTAAAAAAGAGTGTGGGAGCAGGCGAAGGCAGTGGCACACTGTCTGACGGGATATTTTGATGTCTCACAAACTCGTCTGTAATTTTTGCAAATCAAAAATAAATAGCTGGCTGAGTGGCTGACTGACTGACAGGCAATCTTGCAGGAAAACATTCAGAGTTAGCTTTGTGTTCAGCCAATGCCAAACATGGATTTCAACACAAATGCGCAAGCAATCTCTCACACACACACACACACACACACAAATTCAAGAACAAATGACAGTCTGTTTTAAATGACTTTGACACTGACTTGAGTTTTAACATGCAGCAGAATACTGATGATTTTGTCTCATGCTGTGTGTGTGTGTGTGTGTGTGTGTGCAGGAGGTCATCACCAAGACACCAAAGTGCGTGTGAACATTAAAGTTAAAGACGTGAATGACAACGCCCCGGAGTTTGCCACCAACAACGAAGTCCTCATGTGTGAAACTGTCGTGCTGGGGAAGGTACGTCTGTGTGTGTGTGTGTGTGTGTGTGTGTAAGCAAAAAGCAATGGACTTTTATTTCCTTTGAATTTTAGACTACATGGTATATTATTTTAAATATCAGCCTCTACCAAACACTTCAGTCACTTATAACTATAAAAAGTAAAGAAAAACATCTAAATTACAAACAATATGTTGTTATAATGCTCGTAATATATCAGTATACCTACATATATCAATATGTTACTATGGCATTAGTAGTATTACCAGTACTTGTATCATTTCCACGTATTTATTATAGATTTTTATCATTACAGTACTTAAATAACACCTCAGAAATTGTGACAACTCAAGCTGATATTTTTTTCCATCAAATATATAATGGAATAACATTAACTATATGGTGTTAACAACAGTGAATATTCTTGATCCTTAGTAGACTTTTATCTTTTTTTCTCTGTATTAAGTTATTCCCAAGGGCAAACAAAACATTAAATATTCCTACCTCTAAAAATCCCACCACATAGAGCCGTCATGTCTGGAGTGACTTTTTTATTACTGAAGCATCCTGCAGAGTTTGATGTCTGCAGACTGTACGATAGCACCTAATGAATCACAGGCCACAGCGTATGATGTGATAGTTTCCCATACTGAGTGAGCAAGGATGCTGCACAGGTTATTACTTCTCCAACTGTAAAGCTCAACATAGAGGGGCACATTAATTAATAAGCTCAAGTTTTGTGGGCGCTATGTACTGCAGTGTTTGCTGTCTGCTAGGTTGCTCACCTGGCATCTGTAACTCCGTCTCTCCATGCTTCGTTCTTCTTTACACAATCATAGCATCCCTAAACGATAGATAAAAATGATAGAAAGAGCTCGATCTGGTTGAATTAAGTTTGACAAATATTTCATTATGATAAACAAAAGAAGTTTAGCCACAAACAGTACTTTACATTAATGTGTTTCTTTCTGATTTCTGTTTCAATGTGTGTGTGTTCGTGTGTTAGGTTATTGAAACCGTAAGCGCAGTGGACAAAGATGAGATGGCTCACAGACAACACTTCACCTTCAGCCTTGCTCCGGAGGTCACCCACAACCAAAACTTCTCCCTCAAAGACAACAGAGGTGGGTGACCTTTAAAATATCATTTTCTTTTTATTCCTTTTCTTCCTGTTTCCGGCTCTTTCTAGCAGCCGATCTAACTGTTACTTCATCTGCCGTCTCTTTCTCTCTCCCCCCTTCTCACTCAGATTAGATCAAAGCATAACCAGATGGAGGCTCACACTACCTTGTAGAAAGCAGCAGGTGCTCTGAATCTCTCTCGCACACACGCGAATGCACACATGTTGTGCGGGCTGTATTAATTGCAGTGGGGTCTCCGTCCGTCTGTACATATATCTTAGGGGGCCAACTGATTGAATTAAGTTTTGTGAGTGCTGCGAGGCAGACTGAAAGGAAGAAAATGAGACACTGAGAGCCCGAGACACAGAGAGAGAGGTGAGCGCAGAAGAATATAGATAGAAAGTGGAAGTGTGGATTATGTTGATATGATGTAAAGAGGAGGAAAGGGAAGTGTATTGAGCATACAAAACCAAACTAAATCAGGGAGAGTATCTCTGCTACACCTCCAACACCACAGTAGACAGCCAGCCTTGGATCAGAGCCATTCTCAGCAGTATGTCGTGCGGCTCGCCTTAAACGTCTCGATAACGATGGTCGTTTTTTGAAAAACGATCTAATATTGTTTATTCAATATTTGTTATGAGTGGCCTTTAACGATCACCATTTCCCATAAGCCATAGATCTTGGCAGGCTAAACATCATGGCTCAACAGAAGAGGCTAGTCCATGAGTGTCTCGAGGGTTCTCAGCTCGTTCAGACGTGTCTGTAGTAACAGCAGCTCAGAGTGAGTTTGGACAGCAGAGATTACAAACTGATAAAATTACTTTGCACGAGGACTTTGGTTTTATGGATATGGATGAAACCAAGTTATGATGACACAAGTACCCACAGTGCCACACTCGATTTTTTTTAATTATTATTTATTATTTTCAAGCGAGCTGCAGCTTGTTCTGTGCTCTAAGTAAATGTCTGAAGTTACGATATCAAAGACTGATTTTGTTCTCTTTGGCAGCACCTTTGGCAATTTGTTGTAACTGCAGTTGTGTTTTTAGATCTAACTTTCCAGTGTCACCTTTCCCAGCAAAGCTAACAAAAGCTGGGAAAAAAAAACAGTACACTGCTTCACACACAGTTGAGTCTGTTGCGACAAATCCGTCTACCCTGTCTGGCAGACCAACCACCCCTGTGTGATGGTTAACGCGTCAGTAACTGTGCCGATTGTAATTTTTCCCAGGAATGCTGCCACAGACCCCCAGTTCATATGACTGCAAATGCAGGGGCTTTGTATGAGTCGGCCACAGGCTCAGTCACCAAATGTTTAAAGGAAAATGTTCAGGATTACCTCTTAAAGGCATAGTGCACCCAAAAATGAAAATTCAGCCATTATCTACTCACCCATATGCCGAGGGAGGCTCAGGTGAAGTTTTAGAGTCCTCACATCACTTACGGAGATCCGAGGGGGAAGTGGGTAGCAACACAACTCCACCTAATGGAGGCTGACAGCGCCTCAGATTAAAACATCCAAGAACACAGAATTGAATCCACGAAGTATCTCCATACTGCTCGTCCGTAGTGATCCAAGTGTCCTGAAGCCCCGACATAAAAAGTTGTTCAAATGACGTTTTTCCAAACAGCTTTTTATGTCGGGGCTTCAGGACACTTGGATCACTACGGACGAGCAGTATGGAGATATTTTGTGGTTTCAATTATGTGTTTTTGGACGTTTGAATCTGGGGCGCCGTCAGCCTCCATTAGGTGGAGTTGTGTTGCTACCTCCTCTCCCCTTGGATCTCCGCAAGTGATGTGAGGACTCTAAAACTTCACCTGAGCCTCCCTTGGCATATGGGTGAGTAGATAATGGCTGAAGTTTCATTTTTGGGTGAAAACTAATATTAATATGTAATATTCATTCATTGTGCAAAATAAGAAAAAGCATGTTGACCGATTCTGATAGTTCATTTAAAGCCAATATCAGCCATTATGATCATGTTTCCCTGTTTACTTCCTTTTGTGCTTTATTATCCTCTTTTGCTTGTGCAATCACTATGGCCAAAAAATAAAAAATAAAAAGGAAAACTGAAAAACAGACAGAAAACTAAAAGTAAAATCAGCTGTTTTGGGCCCAGGTGTATGTGTGTGTAGATGTGGTGCATCCATCCTACAGTGACTCACAGCTGCATTAAGAAGAGTGAGAAATCCAGTAGAATCAGCAGAAACACAAGTCTGACTCAGAGGATGGAGACTGTGGGTACAAGCCTCCAACTGGTCGCCTGTTTTACACAGAACTTTCCTCCCCCTTTGCTATCTCCTGACATTATTTTGCAAGGGCACCTTGGCTGCATCCTGGTCTTAGCCCCGGCCAAGATGATTGTAATTGGTGTAATACAAATAACCCTTTTCTCCTTTAGTGCAGGAATTATGTTGGGTTTAGCCAGACCTGTTTGCAGCACTGGCAGAGCACTGAAATGAAGTGTTGTGACAGGTCTGGTTATTTACAAGACTACAGAAACAACAGAAATCTTTTGGTTAGTAGAAAGCAAGATTTTAATAAATGAGGAGCAGAACAGAAAGGTGCTGCAACAAAAGAAAGAGGGGATAACAATGATTCGAATAAACAAGGGTTAAACTTGAGTTAATTTAAGGTTGGTGCAAAAGGTTAAGAAACAAATGCAGTCAGCAGAGATCCTCACAACTATTGTAAGTTCCTGCAAAGTTTGTCCAAGAGTAACTCTGTGTACATTTCATATGATTTGCTTTTCATACAGCAATTTTAAACTACTTTCCTTCCATTGCTCCGAGTGTCGTGCTCAGTGCAGCACAGTAGTTTCAGTAGGTTTCACTTATATTGTTCCGTAATGTATTTTTAATGTGAATGTAAGAGATCGTTTGCTCAATGATGAAGCTTCTGAAATGCCCCCAAAGAACCTCATCTCTTCCATAGTCGGGAGGGGAAGAGATGATGTGATGAAGTCAGAGCTATAATAAAAGTCTGTGTGCGGACTTTAGTATTCAAAGTGAGCAGTATGCACTTACTGTCTTTTATACTAACTTACCAACATCCTTCTCTCTCTGTCCACAGACAGCACAGCCAGTATCTATGTGCTCCGTAAAGGATTCAGCCGGGTGACCCAGGACGTTTTCTACCTTCCCATTGAGATAAACGACAACGGCTTCCCCGCCATGAGCAGCACCAACACCCTGACCATCAGAGTGTGTTCCTGTGACAGCAGAGACACCATCCTGTCCTGTAACGTGGAGCCCTACGTCCTACCTGCTGGTCTCAGCACCGGGGCGCTGATAGCTATACTGGCCTGTATTGTCATTCTGCTGGGTAAGGAGCTGAAAACTGAAATTAGAGATGTGTCAGGTTGGGAATGCTATAAAGCTGGTGGTTCAATTAAAATTCAAAGAGGTCCGGTTACTAAACTTTCCTCCCGGGAAAGGTCCGAACCTCATAATGTCTGAACTGCATCCAATAGCTTTTGTCTATCAAATAAAATCAACACCGCACATTTCCTTATCATTTCAACAATATTTATTTTCAATTTTCAAAGTACTATACTACAACTATACCCTAAATGAAATCAGTCCTATAGCTAGCACAATGAACTTGAGGCCCACATTGCAAGTGAAAGAAAATAGAGCCACATTTCTTCTCAATACAATAAATAAAAAGTGCCTCTTTCAGGAAAAGTGCAAAAGAGCTTTAAGCAGTCCCTTTTCTCTTCACATATTTTCTACCTCCCTTCCTTCCTTTCCTTACGCAGTGAGCACAAAAAAGGCAAACATTTCAAGCAAAATAAAACAGGACTCAATCTTCTCAATAAAGTAAATTAAAAAGAAAGTTCGTCTTTACGAAAAAAAGGGCAAACAGAGCTTTGGGCAGTGCCCTTTCCCTTTTCTTTAAATTCTTTTGTACTTCCTTACCAAGTGAGAAAGTTGCAGCAGTGTTTTAGAGTGTTGCAGAACGGAGCATTGCAAGTAGCTGCCCGTTTCAACCCATCTCATCTTTGGTCTGAACTGGGCTTTAGCATGAATGGAGTCAGTGCCGTTCTCACCTAAAGGAAGTAGGTACTCATTTGAGTGAGGCTATGATCAAGGTAAACGATTGCCGTATTGCCTGGATTAGCTGCGCCTGCAGTCAGTAGCTGTGACCGTCAGGAGGAAACAACAACGCTCTGTGAAGATTATTACATTTCCTCAGTCTTAAGGTTCATTCTCACTGCGGCGAAATGTGGGATGGAATTGCGGAATATTTACGCAGCGCCTTTCCGCGCTCAAACCATACACACAGGTGCGGTACGGACGCGGTGAGGAATTTCGCGTTGTTGTGTTACAAGTTCGTGCTGCATGAACGGGTGTGGATGAACATGGACGAGAGTGGCAGCAGCAGCGAGCTAGCAAGCTAACGTTTAACAAGCGTCAACATCAACTTTCTTTAGCACCAGACGTTGTCCTTTAATTCACTGTTCATAAAATCACCTCGTCTTTTATCAAAAAGGACGGGGTGCTGTGAAATTATCAACCTTTCTCCCATACTGTCCTGCCTGACTGGATTTCGGACTCTCCCGGTCTGCGCGCCTATAAACAAACAATTTCATTGGCCCAGCTGTGTAGTTCCGCCGGTGAATTCCGCGGGGGTCAAAGTCTGGGCGGAAATTTTTTTCACCACACAAAAGTTCTGCTCCGGTGTGCAAACATCCTTAAGAACCCATCAAATCAACTTTTATATTTTTCCACGAGAATAATCCGCGCGGATATTCGCCCTCAGTGAGAATGGACTTTTATATCAGAAATTGGCCACAGGTCCAGAGAGAACTATCACTTGATCCAGGCTCAGACCTCGGTCCACCACCTGGTGATGCTGGCAATAGAGGATTAACATAAGATATCACCAGAGAGGATCTGGCAGTGTCTTTTTATAGTCTTTTAACCGAGTTGGAGAACTGAGTCAAGCTGTCCACCTCTGTTCGTTGCCCTGCATTGTTTGAGCTGCTGTTAAGGTCCTGAAGTCACTTGTGTATCAGTGGCTACAGCAGCACTTCTCCCCATCTTTGCATAATCACTTAGAGTGGGCACATTGTTCTCAGAGTGACAATCTGTTTTTGTTATTCTGTGAAAAATGTGTTCACAATGTGTTTACAAAAACAACAAATTTCAAAAGTCTTCCACTGTGTCGCCAGATTTAGTTTTCGTCCTCAGCCCACTGCAGGTAACCCACACTGCAGCTGTTATCTGTCTTCCTTCCCCCCCCCCNGATTTAGTTTTCGTCCTCAGCCCACTGCAGGTAACCCACACTGCAGCTGTTATCTGTCTTCGTAATGTACTTGCACATTGTATCCTCACAGCTGGAGTTTACACTGCGTTCCACCAATACTACCACACAACTGAGAACCCTTTAGAAGTCTGACATGTTGATAACCACCTGCAATTAAAATGGCATGTGTGTGTATAGTATATCACAATACAGTAATGATATTAATTAAACTAACCAAGGTCTAATTACAGTATCTCCCACAGTGCACACTAATTATCAAATGCTCGCTTTTCTCTTTTTTCACAGGAGATCGTGAGGATTGTTATGTAATCATTAAATGCAGAACACTTTTTGAATTGTGCGTTTCTCTTTGGCAGCGATTGTGGTGTTGTTTGTTGCACTGAGGCGTCAGAAGAAGGAGCCGTTGATAGTGTTCGAGGAGGAGGACATCAGGGAGAATATTATCACTTACGACGACGAGGGAGGTGGTGAGGAGGACACGGAGGCTTTCGACATTGCAACACTGCAGGTATGAAGAAAATCATCCCAGTATATTTTATGTTTTGGTTGAGGAAGATAATAAGGACAGTACATGAAGTATTTCTATTTGTATGATTGATTTCAGGCCAGTCGTCTGAAGAAAATGTTGGCATTGTATATTTCTGCAAACAATCATCAAGTATCATATCAATGTTTCTAAAGTGACATAGTGTGAGAGCTGACCATGTCATCAGGAGGTTTAGGGGATTGTGGATAGTACAGCAGACCCAGACCCCAGTGTCACAGCCATCTGCAACAATAATTCTTTGCGCTGCTCAAATGTTAACCCAGCAGAGATAGACGCACCACCAGTGTCCAACACAGGACCACCAGCCTGCAGTTTCGGCTGGAGAACGCCCATTTCCATCAGATGCTCTGTCAGAATTTTCCTCACGTTCTATTTCCAAAAACAACACTCCACGAACTCCTCATGGAGCCCTCAAAAATTCCTCCACAGTAATAATAACTGAGACTTACACTCACCTGCCCGAATAAGCAAACCACAAACTGATGCGCCGCAGATGAACACCGCCGTTACAATAACACCCTTACCAGCCGGAGTTCAAACAGCCCATACACAGCCCAAACATGACCGTAGCCCCGTCCCACTGACTGCCTAACCAAAAGCTTCCTAAGCTACCCCCTAGTCTTCAGGAGTTACCTGTGGTGGGTAGTGGAGGGATCATGCCACCAAAACCGGGTATTTCAAGCCAAAGCATGATCTTTTTCCAACCTTAACCAAGTGGGTTTTGTGGCTAAAGCTAACCTCATGTAAACCACTGCGTTGCTGAAATGTAAAGTTTCAACATATCCTGGTGTAAATGTAACACATCTGTGTTTTTTAGAAACATACAATAACATTTACTCTGGCGACTGGATTGTGATATTTTACTTTGCTGTATCTCATTTGTCAGCTGTTTCTCTGCAGCTTTTGAAAGTCTCTCTCCAACTTCTATTAACTGGTGCTCTCTTCCTATTTGTTCAGAACCCAGACGGTGCCAACGGTTTCCTGCCAAGAAAGGACATGAAACCGGAGCTTCAGTATCCCATCAGGCCCGGCGGCCGTCCTGCAGCCAACAGCGTCGACGTTGATGACTTCATCAAGACTCGAATTGCAGAGGCTGACAGCGACCCGACCGCACCGCCCTACGACTCCATTCAGATCTACGGATACGAGGGCAGAGGATCATTGGCTGGGTCATTGAGTTCCCTCGAGTCTGTCACAACAGAGTCTGACTTGGATTATGACTATCTGCAGAGTTGGGGGCCGAGGTTTAAGAAGCTGGCAGATTTGTACGGGACCAAAGACTGCTTCCTTAACGATGGTGACGATGGTGAAGACTCTTAACAGCGGTCTTTTCTGAGTGGACGCCCCAGATTTCTGATTTATTGATTCCATGAGGATTTGTTAACTGAGGGTTAACACTCCCCAGTACCCAATTGTTACCACCTGATCAGTTCATGCCAATGTGTCAACGGACGTTAACAGCTCTCCCTTCCATGGCGCCTCCCTGGTCCTCCAAGATGATTTGTTAATGAACACATAATAAACGCTTGGACTCCGCTCCCCCAAATCTCTCCTTCCCCGCCTACAGTATGTCTCCTTCCCTCTCTCTTTCTACAGACTTGAGCATCGCAGGGCTGGGAGATTTGTTATGTCACCAGTTTGTCAGTTTGAAAGTAAATTGTTGGGAAAAAAATGTTGCTGTGTGATCAAAATGACTTGCTTATAGCTAACTGTTTAGTTTCTTAGAGGTTCTATATACTTTCTGTGGACTGGATTCACGTACATCCTCAATGGTTCCTGAGAGAGATTTTATTCCCCTAACAACAGGTTCCTAAGCGGGTGTGCTTCACTTAGTTGCTCTCTTTGTGGTGTACGTAAAATACACACGGAAAGAGAGGACGAGAGATACAAGCTGATGAAAAGAAAAAGTTAGAACGGGATCCAGCAACTACCTGAAGTTATGAAAGAGAAATAAAAGGTAATAATGATGCGTCGGTAAGGTGATACAACAAAATGCTTTTTTTCAAATTTGTTGTTGTGTGTGCAGAATTCAGCAGGTACTGTGGTTTAGACAGCATGACAGACTCTGGGTTGTTGATACTTTGAAGGCGCTCACAGCATCTTCACAGTATGGTGGCCTTATAATAAATAAACAACAACTCCAGGGGTAAACACAACAAGAGTAACGATAGAGACCGCTAGCTTCAGTAGCTACACACAGACAAAATGAACCCACGCGGACTGAGTATCTGTGAAAACGCTACACGAATACCTTTTTTTCTACTCCCAAAAAGACTCAACTTGGACTCAATTTAAAAAGAAACAAACTGTGGATGATTCTTTGTTTTCATTCTTCACTGCAGAGAAGACGTGAAAAGAAAAGCTGCCCTTCTCCACGCCCCCCTGTGTCCCCATTCCTCCCATCAACAATCACTTCCCATACCGAGTCCACCAATGAATGATCACTTCCTCATTCAGAGTCCACCAATGATGATCAATCACAATGAGTAAAAACCTGTGAGCTCTAAAAATCGCCTTAAACTTAATGGACACTCTTGCAAACGCAGTGCATTCTCTTTTTTTCTCCTTTTTGGTTCTTTTTGTAACTTGAGAAGTATATTCAGAAAGCAAAACTATTCTCCATGTTAGGTATGTACAGAGCAATGTGCAGACATGTGATATATCACTCTGAGGATCCAACTTGCGCCTCGTGCACTCTTAAAATAGGATGCGCAGTTTCTGCCAGCACGGTAAATGTAGACCGGGAAAATGCGCATTGTGTTTTTTCCCCAAACACCAGCTATGTTGGCAGCAACACATGTTGTATCAACACGTGTTGCTATTGAAACATATAATGTGCACACTGGAAAATAACACAAGGTGTGTTTTCTGAGCCGCATATACAGAGAGGCTGAAACCAGAACATCCTTTTTAAGCGTGCAGGTTCTCGTTCAATCTCTTTTTTAATGTTATTATTATATTATTATGATGATTATTATTGTTGTTTTTTATTATTATTATTATTATTATTATTATTATCATCATTATTATGACAATAATTGTTCTTTCTTTGGCTGCAGCTACACGGGAACAAATTCATGTTTAACTCTTTGCAGATTCGATGCTCTTACGATTGTCTAAAGATGCTGAGACTACATAGTTTGACGGCTCTAAGACATGTACTGCCAAAAGTTAAACATCAGCTTTGGTTTATGCCTGTGTGAATACAACCTCTCTCATTTCTTTTGTTTTATATTTCTTTTATTTTTTTCATTATTTGGCGTTTCTTCGTTCTTTCTCCCTGTTCAAGAGGAAAACTAGCAATCTGTGTTTGTTGCAGTGAGAGAACGCCTCGTTTTTATTCTCTGTCAAGTTTTATGGTACCGATTTGTACAATTTTAAAAGTTCTTATTTTAGTATACATGCAGAATATTCCAGTATTACAACAAAAAACATGTTAAGAAGATAAGATTAAAAAAATGTTACAGCATCACACTTATATTTTCTGAACATTGTAATGTTGCTTTACTATGTGCTTCAATCTCCGAAGCGAAAAAAAAGAACAAAAAACTTTGAAATAAATGCTCTTTTTATAAAATGATACAGAACTGTGTGTGAGAGTAAACTTTGTGTTAGATTTAAGGTACTTCACTGCTTATATTTATACTGAAAGGATACCCATTAGCTGATGCAGTGGCAGTCAGGTCCTGCGTGACAACATAAAGGGAGGGTGATTTTCTGCAGTGTCTGCCAGGGGTAACCTAACTTGTCTGACAAGTCAGTGAGGTTAGGTGGTAGGTATACACTAACTTCACATTTCAATTTTCAATTTCCTGTTATGACAACACTGTAGTTAATGTATGGTTAGGTTTAGGCACAAAAACTACTTAGTTGGGGTCAGGAAAACATGTTGTGGCTTAAAATACCCAGCTTGGTCGGTACAGACGCAGCCAGAAATGACCCAAACTCTTGTTAAAGAATACTTGCTTTTGTTGGTCTCAAACAGTTGTCTGCTGCCTGGTGGCCGTCTTACCCAGCAAACTGGTATCACTCCGAAGTCATCAAATACTGGGGTTTGGGCAGTGACATCCGCCGTTGGACACTGACAAAGAAACCCATCCTTTCACATCCTTTCGCCAGATGCCGTTATTGTTGGTGCCCAGCAGTGTCAGGGGGAAACACAGCCAGAGAAGAACCTAAGTTAAGGGGGCGAAAGTGTAAGTAGGGCAGGTGGAAGGGCTGATGGATGGGTCCAACAACCACTGACTGTCACCCAGGAGGCCTGTGCTCACTTCTGGTATGACTGCAAACCCAAACCCTGTTCTTTTTTCCTAAACCCAACCACATGAATGCGCTGGTTCAACATAATCACGTGTGTTTGTTGTTGAAGGAAAAAATCCTCAATTTGCTGTTGTACCGACGTAGTGCTTTTATTTTGAAAGAGATTGTATGCAAACTGCACATTTCCTGTGAAAACAGAAGTGTATTTTGAAAACAGACAATGCATGTAACAGGCTGAAGTTGACACGGCATCCCAGAACGTCAACAACCAGCACACTCAGGGTACCTTGGACGTCATATGTGGATGTGGAAAGTCCATGAGCAAACGTCGATATGTGACGAGGTCGGAGGGCACGTTGGCCTGATAGGCAGCCATTCAGCGTTTTTGTTTAACAGCGCCCTGCAGCATCAGGGAGAAACACGGCTGGACAGCAACGTAAGTCACCTGGGCAAGTTTAAAGTTGAGAGTAGGACGGGCTGGAGGGATGGTGGTTGGGTCCTCCTCCACTTAATGAGAAGCTCAGCTCATACACATGAAATCTGAACCTTGTCATAAATATGAGACGTACAAATATAACATATCCGTCGTTTGCAGAAACACACAATACCGACGTTTTATCCTGGCGACTGAGCTACTCTGAGCACCCACTGAGACTCTACAGCCATGACAGCAACTCTCATGTCAGCATGCTCACATTTGCCAATCAGCACTAAACACAGCGTGCAGGTGAGGCTGATGGGAACTAGTTTGATCTCAGTATCTGGTCATAAATCAGGATCTTTGGCCACATCGCAAACTTTGCATACAGAAAGGCACACACACACTTTATAGTTTTCAGCAGTGTAACAGAACCTTATTTTTGCCTGTGTTGGTGCAGGAGGACAAGTTATTCAGGAATCGTATTTTTCCATAATCACTTTCATGTTGTTTATTAAGCCACTGGCTACACAAACACACCTTTAGACAGACATTACCATTTCCATTCACC
Source organism: Epinephelus moara (assembly GCF_006386435.1). NCBI lineage: Eukaryota > Metazoa > Chordata > Actinopteri > Perciformes > Serranidae > Epinephelus > Epinephelus moara. Next base: position 37,823,433 of record NC_065524.1, on the reverse strand, counting down.
TCCATCATGAAGAAATGTCATGTGCAAACGTGTGCACACAAAGTACACAAAGAGACGTATATATATACACACACACACACACACACACACACACAGATTCCATTCAGTCACTCCTCGGGGAGCAACACTGAGAAAGGTCAGGCTGCACTTTGGATGCACAACAAAAGCATTGATATAGAAGGAGAGAGACAGTGAGAGGACACAGAGAGAGGAGTGAAAGAAAAGAGGGGAAATAGATCAGAATGAGCAGGGAGTGAGAGAACTGCTGCAGCAGTGCTGTTCTTTTGTCCACTTAAGGAAACTTGCAGATAGTTTGCAGATGTGAGGAGGACATGAGTGAGAGATGTTTCTGATGTCTCTGACCTGGCCTGAATTATTGGGGCACAGTCACACACAAGTGAATGCAGACAAGTAACCTCCCCTGCCAAGGTGATATTTGTGCTGAATGTGTGCAGCACCTGATAAAACAGAAACGGAAAGCTAGCTTGCTTGCTAATGTTAGCTAGCTTTCCCATAAATATTGTGAAATATGATGTTATTAGTACGTTTTTCATTTTCGTATGTTCCATGTCTGTCTGTCGACTCGCTGCCTGCCAGTCAGCATCAATCATGTGGGGCAGTTTTGTAAATATCACAAAATATAGGCTGGTTAGACACATCAACGATCAATATCTCCACCACATAAACTTATTTGCTATTGGTGGAGGCTGTGACTTCGCCGGTCAGAGCTCATCATGGTTGAACTCGCGACGGGAAAATGTGAATTTTCTTTGCAAGTGAATGTTTTATAATATAATATAATATAATATAATATAATATAATATAAATTTGGCAACATCTAGTATCTTCTAAGGAGAAAACCGTTGTTAAAATTGCCAAGTATTGCTTTTATGTTGGGAGGAAGATGCGATTAATTATCTGCCCAGTAAACTGGACATCATCAATCAATCAATCAGTCAATCAATTTTATTTATAAAGCCAAATATCACAAATCACAATTTGCCTCACAGGGCTTTACAGCATACGACATCCCTCTGTCCTTAGGACCCTCGCAGCGGATAAGGAAAAACTCCCTTTAACGGGGAAAAAACGGTAGAAACAAAACGGTAGAAA